>NC_136592.1:22744929-22749929 GCF_910589615.1 Taurulus bubalis
GAAACTCTTTTCACGATTTACGCCAACTTAACTGTGAGGGAGCATTGTTTGAAGAACGGACTGCTCTTTATGTGCTTCATAAAATCTGCAGACCATATGTATTGATTGGTATATAATCTGCCAGCGCCAGAAGGGCTTGAATCATTCTGGGTCTGGAGAGAGAACGACGGGCCAGTGGTGCTCATTGGAAAAATCTGACAGATACACAAAGATTAGCAGATATCCACACACACACAAACACACCGCGTGATGGGGTCTGGTGGGCCCTTAGAGGGCTGATAAGAGTGGGCTTGGGCGATGATGAGGCCCACTCATGGATGCATTGTTCTCCTAAAAGGGGCGGATCTCCCCTTTGGTTTGGTGGTTATGAAGCAGGAATTGAGGAGCAGGGAGAGGGTAATCATTATTGGTTGTGACAGCGGTGGCCTGACAGCTGGGTCCAGTCTTGCTCCAGTGCTTGTTGTACAACAGGCAGGCTAACACAAACACACACCCGCATGCACACACACATACACATAGGTCTGTGAGCACATGTGTGTATGACTGTGCGTGTGATTACACACATACAAAACCCAAACAAGACTAAAAAACATGTTTGTTCGGGATTGTTAGTCTTTGTTGGGCATACCCGGGAGGATATTGTGTTCGTTACACCTGAAAATATGAAACTACTGGACTGAGTGAACACAATTCTTTCAAGCCAAAGGTTGGGGCTACAGATGTAGTTTTTCCTAAGTGAGGTGCTAGATAAAAACCCAATGACGTCATTAATATTAAAAGTGGTTTTCCTCTCAGGTATGAGAATAAGCGTCAAACACTTCATGGCAATTAGTCCCTCAAGACATGAAATATCCCGTGTGACCAATTATGTGACATTTTGTCCTGACATTTTGGGGAAAGCTTATGTCCAAAATGGAAACCTATGGATTCATCTTCTTCGAGCTTTGAATATTAACATCAAATTTAGCAGAAAAGCAGTCATTAGTTTTTGAGGTACATTATTGGGTATGCTGTCACCAATAACGCAAAATATCACTAAACATCTCTATAATCCACCCTCTGGGAACCACAAATATTTGTTTTCAAGGTCGAACCATTGGTCGGATGTTGAGATCCTTTCCTCAGGAGTGACCATCAGGTGAAGGGACAAAAAGTGCACTAATCCATAGACACCTACAGAAGAAAAAACAATAACTGGAAAAAGAGCTGGCGTATGCGTTTTTCACTTGTCACCAGGAGCTTCCTAACACTACAGACAATTACCATAGTCATGCAAATAAAAAGAGAGCAGCGCAGGCCAAACCGGCAGCCTAAAAGAAGCTGAGTTGGCCAATATGCTGAAGCGTTAACAAGGCTTTGTGACCATGTTTTTGATTAAACAGGCCAACTGTTTATAGTAATAACATGTATGCACCGTGCATGGGAAGAGCAGCACTTCATCACCACTATTTCCCACATAGAAGTAATAGTTGGTGCTTGAAGCATAATGGGCTGATAATAACAAAGTAGGTTTCAAGTGCCAAGACAAAGCCTGTATGTGGGTGTACACATAAACAAGACACACACATTTGCTCACAGATATTAACTGTGTCACTCATTACTTGGCACCGCCATCCTTAATAAGTGCAGTGTTCAGGTGGGTAAAATCTTATCAAAACTGCCCTGCTGAGGCTTAAGTGTTTACTTGTCAAGTCTCCTCTGACCTCAGTCCGTTGGCATGCTGAGCCACTCCAAAGGGCTGATTATAAAAACAAGGTCCGCACCCACCAACCTCCATAACATCACAGGATCTTAGTAGCTGCCGATGCCACTCATGAAGGGAATGCCAGGGGCGGGGGAATACAAGGTGACACAGATGCCAGAAAGGAAAAAGGTATTTTCCCATGATGCCATTGATAAAAGTGGCTCAATCGTCACTTAGCAGTGTTTTAAGGAAGTAATTCCACATTTTTCCATCTGCTGCAACAGCTCTTTCTTTGCAATAATTGCTTAACTTCACCACAGAGAGTTGCTGTTTTTTTTCTGGATGGAAAGCAAAATATGTCATAACCTTGCAGTTCTCCCAAGGTGGCTGAATCTTTTTTGAAACCTAAAAAGAACAAAGAAAAAACACTTGGTAAATAATTAATAAGGAAATGGTAATTATAAAAACAAAACTAATGAGTTGAAAGTTGAAATCATGTTTTAGATAGAAATCAACAATGATCATTTATCTAAACAATGTTTGTTTTTTTATGTTGGTGGATGTTTTAGTTTGGGTTCATTGGCTTCTGTACGGGGATAACAATTATTTTGACCTTCAATATATATTGTGTTTCTTTGATTCTTGAAATCATAATTAATGGATTTTTACCGGTTACTAAAAGGGACTGAATCTGACAACTGTACATTTTAAGAATACAAAAATATGAGCAACAAAATAGAGATAATACATATCCTACAGACAAATGGCCAGAAACCCTTCCTACAACTCCTGTCATGAAAAACTTCAAGTCCAATGTCAGCATGGTCGATACTGGCTCCTGTCAACTTTTCGAGACTATCTATCTTTGATTATATGTGGTCATTGTAGCATCATGGCAAGAGTCGGTTTCATAGCAGCTAACGTCCAGATTTGGAATCCCTCCAATTGTCTTCATCGACCGTGCCACCTACGATCTACCCTGCACCCCCTGCAAAGTCCGGGCCAGCAAACAGATGACGAGGAGGCTCCGCTCACCCATGTTGGTACAGCTGCCTCTTCTCCGGCCTCAAACCAGCAGTAGCAACAGCTGGAAAGACTGAGGCTTTGTCTGGCCCAGTAGGCCAAAAGTGCTGGGAAACTGATATTTGTCTGGCCGCAGTGTTGAGCTACGGGGCCACGAAAGGACATCACTGGCTACCACTGGATCAAGACACTGAGAAACCACACTATGCTCTCTTGAGTGAAACAGAAAATAGGTTGTGATTGGCCTATTGTTGGATAATCGAGGTTAATAGTTGGTGATGTGCCACTTTGTGAATGGATGGATGGATGGTGGTTTGGCTCCGAAGTGCAAATCTTGGCAAGTTGAACAGTGTGGATTCTTTGGGGAAATGTTATATATACCTTCATTTAAATTCCTTCATCTCGAGGCAACACCATTCATCCATGTGGTTTGCTTATGATACCAGGGGGACTCTGATGGGACTTTCCTTTCAAATAAACAGGATGGACAAATCATATATGGCGTCAATTTAAACAGATTCGGACAGGTCGAGATGTAAAATGAAACCAGTATTTACTGACGGATGATATAACCTTGTGTTATACCATAAAGTATTTGGGGACGTGTGCTGTAATTTAACCCTTTAAGCCCACACCCTAACCCTAATAACCTAATAACCCTAAACACTAATCCTATTTATTGTTTGAGTTGTGTTTAGAGGTTGTACATGGGGATTATATATTATTGTAGCCCTGATTTTTATGTTTAATTTGATACCTAACATCTTTTTTTTTTGGGGGGGGCGGGGGGGATTTATACCATTGTTTTTTTTTTCCTGATATAAAAGGGTCCCCAGGCTCAAGCAACTTCATACTCAACTCATAATAGATAATAAAAGATATGATATTGGTTAGTAAAAGATTAGCTACTCTGAGGACACCCCAGCGATCACTGTCAATAAGCATTATTAACATCCTCAAAACAGCATGGTCACTGTGTACAGAGCCATGAACGTGTTTCTTTCTCTCCCCCTCTCTCTCTCTCTGCCTTTCCCTCACCCTCCCTCTTCTTCCCTCTCTCCTGCTGTCACCTCTCACAGAGCCTGGCAGCATCAAGCCAGCTTGCATTTTAATTTGGCCCTGAAGTTACTTATTTCATTATCGATCATCCGTAATGCTGAATCAATGTTCATCTTGTTACGTGGGCCATACCCGTGTAATACAGTGATAGTGGGGCCCGGAGTTACTCATTCCCTTTACAAAGTGACTTTACCGTAAAATCAATGCCTTGTGTTACTGATACAGGGGAAACTGCAGCAGATGGAGCGAGGGTGAGTGGGCAGAGAGGAAACAAAACAAAAAACTCACCTTTAATGCAGCATTGTTAAAGGCACTCACAAGGCAGAACACATCTCTATAGCATTGTATCATCATACAGTATAAGCCATTATGCTTGCTACGGTGCAATTAATATTATGAATGATATGTAAAGTGATAACATATTCATATTCAGCTGATATAAGTTGGATTTGATGTTGTGGTTAGTGTATTAACTGTGCTTAGAATGTACCCTACATTAATGACATTTTACATGTTTCACAGCTCTGGATTATGTTATACTGACCGTGCCCCTTGACCCAGCACAGGCATATGATGTTGGAAAATATTAATACGGTTCCATCGGGATTATTGGAATGACATATTGTGTTCCCTATAATGACAGTTTAAAGGAAGTATCAAAATAATTTGGGTTGCCATGATGTATATGTCCATGTGAAAGAACTACAAGTAAAACTGCAGAGAAAGTATGAAACACTGTGCTATTATGACCTGTTAATATCAATTGATAAATAAACCAGAATACCCAAATTATTCTTCAAGTGGGTTTTACCCCTTGTTTTTTTTTTTTTACCACTTCTCTCCCAGCCTCCCAGGGCAAAATTGACTAGTTTGCCAGTAACATCTTTTGGATTTATATATAAATATCCTGGTGAAGTGTTAACTTCATATATCCACTATTGAGTGAAATAGGCACACAACATATATCATATTATATTTGATATAGACATTTACTAGCAGATAAAGGTCGATAAGCCCTTATGAATGCAATATTTAGACACATGTCTATAATCTGGGTTATAAACACTATACGCAGGCCTATATAGAGTATTTAGGTTAAAATGCCTATGCAAATTGCATTTTGTACTAAATTTATAAGCTGCTGGTCCCTTTGGTTAAAGCTCTGTTCAAGGCCTAAATCTAAAATGGATCTCCCACTCAATCCATATGCTTGGCCTGACTGACTGTTTAAATG
>NC_136592.1:22752429-22807429 GCF_910589615.1 Taurulus bubalis
GCGGGGAACACACACAGATTCAGGACAGAGTTTTACAGAAACAAGGCGTATCCTTATGGGTAGCTCTATATGAGAAATTATAGCTGCTATTATCCCTCCCAGACAATGATAACTATCTGCTTCCAAAGCAGATTAAAGGTTTATACAAGTTCAGAATTCTTGGAAACCGCGATCGCATTATCAAAACTACACTGAGATTGATGAGATTTCATCTCGCTGTCAATAATACATTAAGGCTTATATTCAAAATAAAGTGCGTGAAATAATAATTCAACCTCTGCAGTTGTTTTGCAAACGATTAACAAAACAGATGCTGGTACAAAATTGGTTGAAATGCGATTACGGTTGTCCCGTACACACTTTTATGTATTGATTCCTGGAATTTCAATTTCGACTCCCTTGTTTTGTTTTAATCCGTATTATTTACAAGAAACATCAGGTTGCATCACAATTATGAAGTGGATTTCTTAAGGTGCCTTCTGTCCGGATGATCGTTTTGTTTTGTAGTGGATTAAGAGCATAGTATTTAGAATAACTACATTATTTGTTGATTTAAGCTTTTCTTCAAGCGATCCGTATCACCATTGTTATAATTATTAATATTATTACTACTTAACTATTTGTTTTGCATTATTATTGTTATGTGGTTGTTAATCAAAAACAAATTGATTATAAAATAAAGGCTATAAATGTGTATATATATATAGTCCTTATTTTACTTTTTCTACCTGAAGTCAGAGTGTTGTTTCCTTAGAATACACATCTTCCAGCCCAATCCACTAACGTGTTTATTACTTGTCATTGTTGCTACTTTACACTTAGTCTTCATTAACAGTGTAATGTGCCTATCATCAGCTCTCTCTTTGATGTCAAGTGGCTACATGCGTCCCGTTTGATGTCTCAAATTAAAGACTGAATTGACTCCGATTCGCCTGCCACCGAGAGTCCATAACACCTCCAAACCAGTGTAAGAAAACACAGCTTGCACCCAGTGACATAGCGATAAATAAAAAGGTGTGTGTAGCCTGTGATCCGGGTTCACTGCAAGGCATGACCACCGTCTGCAGTTACAAACACATTCATTATTTTCATATTTATGTTTGTGTGATTTAAGTGTGTTTGACACTGTCCACTGATATGTTGGTTTAATATAGAAGAATGTCGATTCAAAAATATGAGTGCAAACACTTTCCCATTAATATCCCATCTTTTTTAATAAACCGGTGTCCTCTTAACCGAGCCTCTAAGTATCAAAGTGTCTTAGCTTTTTTGTGTTAAAAAAAAAGAATAAAAAAGACAACAAAAAAGTTCATAAAAATGCTTACTGTTGTGCAAATGTGCGAAATGGAGAATTAACACAAACAATGCGGTAGGACGGACGCGAACAAATAACAAATTAAATAGATTGGCGAGCCATAAAATGAGATTCGAAAACCCCATTCAAATAAGAGCTCGCGACGTCAGTGCACTTATCCGAGAAAAGAGAGCGAGGGAGGGAGAGAGAGAGAGAGAGAGAGAGATAGAGAGAGAGAGAGAGAGAGAGGGAGGCTGTTTGGTGAGCGGTGTGCATGAGAGGGGTGAGATTTGAGAAATAGGAGGGGCTTCTAAACGACTAGAAATGTCAATCTGAGCAAGGGAGTCCCAATAATCTAAAGCAATCTGTAAGGACCTGACCTTAGTCCATCCAGATCAATAGGGAAGTGAGGGTGGAAAGAAGAAGAAGAGGAAGAAATAAGGGACGCAACCGGATCGTTTACACTGGCTGTTACCGAGGAAATATAGACTTCCCTTGCTTGCACCTTTTGTTGCTCACATGCTCACACTGTAAAAGTGGATATCGAGGCAATTCCCTTGCTTTGTGTGATTGCAGCAGACTTTTCCCCCTTTTCCTGCCGCCATGTCGTTCCCTCAGCTGGGATATCAGTACATCCGACCGATATACCCGCCGGAGCGCCAGGGGATCGCCAGCAATGCCCGCGCCGGGACAGAGCTCAGTCCGTCCGGCGCGCTCTCCAGCGTCCTCTCCTCTATGTATGGATCTCCTTTCGGCGCAGCAGCGCAGGGCTATGGAGCGTTTCTGCCCTACTCGAACGATATATCCATTTTCAATCAATTGGTGAGTCACTCTGCTCTTTCTTAAGTCATCCATAACTTTTTTTTTTTTTTACCTCACACTTGAAATGAAAAGAAATAAGCAGAGTCTTCAGGAGAGATTTATTGGCACTTTTGGAGCGTAAACTTTTGGAGCGTCGTGGTCGGAGCTGCTCTGTGGCTGAATGCTGTGCGAAATGTGCTTAAAAGTGGTTAAAAAGTGACACATTAACAAACTGTGCTTCGGGCTTATTGTTAGATCGTTTCCTGAAAGTGATAGCAAAAGAGGGAATACAATGCTGCAACGTGCTGTGAAGGTTTACAAAGGCGATATGTGTGAGGAATAAGAGCATAAAAGAAAAGTCTTCTCCGCGTAAGGGTTTTGCTATAAATATAAAGTACATTTAAAATAATTCTTTGTTTTTATTCGGTTGTGGTACACACAACATTTTGAGTTCAACAAAAATACTTTTTTTGTTTTGAGTGTTTGTTTGTTTACACTTATAATAGCCTCCTTGTTGTTTTATTCCTGTAAATCCCCATGTCATACTGCGTGGCTTGATTGCATTTATCGTGAAGAATTGTTCCAGACAAAGTATCCGTTGGCATTAATATTTTAAGTCTACGAAATCCCTCTGACTCTGTGATTCTTTGTCCTTGCAGGGTGCTCAGTATGAACTCAAAGACAGCCCCGGTGTCCAGCACCCAGGCTTCGCCCACCATCACCCTGCGTTTTATCCATATGGCCAATACCAGTTCGGTGACCCATCCAGACCCAAAAACGCCACCAGGGAGAGCACCAGCACCCTGAAGGCCTGGCTCAGCGAGCACCGCAAGAACCCCTACCCGACCAAGGGCGAGAAGATCATGCTGGCCATCATCACCAAGATGACCCTCACCCAGGTGTCCACCTGGTTCGCCAACGCCCGGAGGAGGCTAAAGAAGGAGAACAAGATGACCTGGGCCCCTCGGAACCGCACCGACGAAGAGGGAAATGTTTACGGCAGCGATCACGAGGGGGAGGAGGGGGACAAGAGGGAGGACGAGGAGGAGATCGACTTGGAGAACATCGACACGGAGAATATTGAGAACAAGGACGACTTGGACGACCAGGACGACCTGCATTCAGATAATAAACTAGACGGGAGGAGTGACTCTGAGATTTCGGACGGCTATGAGGATTTACAAGGGCCCGACCCGAGGTTTCTAAAGGCTGTGGGGAAAGAGGGCAAAGACGTGGAGAGGGGAGGAGAGCACTTCCACAGCCACCACCACCACCTCCACCACTCCTCGTTGGACACCAAAGCGTCCCAGGCCAACGGGGAGCCGCTCAAACTAAACCCGGTATCCGTTAGCTCGCCGCCCTCAGAGAACCACCCTGCCCCGGCCCAGAAGCCAAAGATCTGGTCTTTGGCAGAGACAGCCACGGCCCCTGACAATCCGCGCAAATCGCCACACATGAACGGCAGCAACTCCGCGGGGCCCGCCGCCCAGACCATAATCGCCCCACATAGACTCATCTCTTCTTGTCCCGTTGGTAAAATCCAGAACTGGACGAACCGAGCCTTCTCGGCGCATCAGCTGGCTTTACTGAACTCAAATCATTATCTGGGACTCGCAAACCAGGCCACTGCCACGGGCCTGGCCCTCTACAGCAGCAGGCACACGGAGGACAAGAGTCATAGTTCAGAGACTTCAGTCACAGGTACATGTCCCCGACACTGAGACGCGCATGTATGAATAACTACAAAAACAAAGACACTAGCCCGTTGCCCGCCATTCATTTCTATTATTTTAGACCTCCTTTTGCCTTCTTTGCCTCTTCATGGATTTTTGTTTCTCTCTTTCTCTAGGCCACACAGATGAACAGTGTTACAATATAGTATCTTACAGAATGCAGTGTGTGTGATGTGTGCATGCGTGCGTGCATGTGTGTGTGTGTGTGTGTGTGTGTGTGTGTGTGTGTGTGTGTGTGTGTGTGTGTGTGTGTGTGTGTGTGTGTGTAACTGCTTTGACAAATGTCCGAGAGAATTATAAAAAAAAGACCTCATCAAAAAGCATTTAAGACAAAAAAAAGTCAAACGTTGAATTGGGTGAAAAGTGTTCTTAATATTGGTGTCCGTTTCCTCCTTTATTTGGTATTGCTACATCCATGTGGTATTGAGGCCCATGTGCTTTTATTCAATGGTTTACAGAAGCCCCTCATCCTATTAAGCTAACTAGTTTTCAACACTAAATTCACTGAAACCCGGGATGGGCTCTGAGAAGAGGCAGTTCAATGAATGCATTTTAATTTTCATTGCCACAATTTCAAAGAGATCTAGTGCCTTGGATGCAAAGAAAAAAAAGTTGTTAAAAACAG
Organism: Taurulus bubalis; assembly: GCF_910589615.1. Lineage (NCBI taxonomy): Eukaryota > Metazoa > Chordata > Actinopteri > Perciformes > Cottidae > Taurulus > Taurulus bubalis. The sequence goes on from NC_136592.1 coordinate 22,756,883, forward strand.
CTTTCCACCCAGTTCAAAGATAGCGAGGCTGTCAATTGATGACATTTGGGATTTTTTGTTTCTGATGCCATATCACATTTTCTTTTTTAAAACGCAATATTTACCCAAATTAGCTTTTATTCGAAGATTTTTCTTCTTTTTTTTATCCCTGTGTGTGTGTGTGTGTGTGTGTGTGTGTGTGTGTGTGTGTGTGTGTGTGTGTGTGCGTGCGTGTGTGTGTGTGTGTGTGCGCATGTGTTTTTTCGTCCAGGCCTATGTTACACTTACTTGTTTGGTCATGCAAATGACCTCAATGCAAATTCACTACAGGCTCGTTTTTGAAAGGCAATTGTCACTTTTATATCTTTTTTGTGTGTGTTGCTTTTCCCAAAGCTATTATTAGTATGATTTCTTTTTAGATCACTACAATTTTGTTTCTGTTACCCAGTGTATTGCAGGTCTCAGAACCAACTAGCAGCGGTGGTTCTTTCGGCTCTCTCCTCTCCATAACCTCACACCAATCCTCTTTATTCTTTTATTTTTATTTTATTTGAATATGGAATGTAAAATAAGAATAATACATCTCTGTATACTTACATTGTAAGCATGTCCTGTGTAAAACTGCTAATGTAATAATGTATGAACCTGTAGTCTGTGAGTTTTGTTTTCTTTTTGTAAGTTCTGTGAGGATTTAATGTTCAAATGTTTTGTATATAAAGTTAAGAATATGTACATACTTGTGAACCAAATTGTACAAGAAAGTCTATATTTTGGCTAATAAATGAACTGCTGCAACTTTAAGAAATTGCTGGTTTTTGGCCGAGGTATTTTGACAGCTGCTTTTGATGGTGGCTGTTATTGTGCACTGCAGCTTGAATTGCATTGCTTTGGTTTGTGTGTGTGTGTTAGTGGACAGCCTGAGGCACAGACTTCATCCGCCGTGGCAGTGATAAGTAAATATTCGAGAGGGATTTATCACACTTTTGTAGTGGAGGGACTTAAGGCTAATTAGCCAGTGTTGCGGCATATATTTGGATATTAATGTTGTGGGATTATCCATATAGAGACGTAAAATGAATAATTCTTTCATTAATTTTCGTCTGAAATTGTATGGTTTATAAAGGGTCTTTAGGTAATGAATAAGTGGTTTCTATTTGGTAAAAGCGGTTCAGCTGATCCTCAGAAAGGATTTTGGCTTCGCGTTGCAACTCCCAGATTTCTTCATGCTCAATTTGTAATGCCTTCGCTCTTCGCATATTTCATAAAATGTTCCTCAGCTAACGCTGCTCTTTGGTATAATTGTAATATATGGTCGCTGTAGAACTAATAATAATATCATTTATTGCGTTTGCCCGGGATGTGATCATTTGCATGTGCGAGCCCTTATCAGAGGAAGTTTATGTAAACTTAGTGTTGGAGCTCCCTCTACAGTCACATGCAGTCGGCCCTGTTCTGGTGCGCACACACACACACACACACACACTCACAGATTGAGCTCGTAGTCTCAATTTATTTTGGACCATTTCTAATTTATCTATCAGGTGCGATAACAAATTCGATAGTGCATTTTGCTCATATTAATCTGTCACAAGATTAAACCTTTTTTTAACGTGTTTTCGAACCTATGTTTGATATTTGATGACGTCCAAACGCAGTGCATATGTCACAACGAATCACTTGTTTTGATGCGTCAAAAAGAAAGCATATATACATGTGTTTTAAAGTACAAATTAATAATTTTCGCCCAAATGATCAAACATATCTTTTCAAAAAACAAAGAGGCGTTTTTAGTTTGCGTCACATCAACAATGGTCCACAATTATGCATAAATATTATGCAAATATGTACCAAAAAGTACAATAAAGTAAAACCTGTAAAATATAACAAGTAGATCAAATGTAGCTTCTTTTTTTTTTTTTACACTCGCCAATAGCTGGAGTATTGAACAAGCTTTTATGGCTGCCATGCTTAACTTGAGAATTACAGGACTTCTCAATTATCCTTGAAGGCGCCTTCAATCGTTTCCCTTCATTCCTGCGGTATAATGAGATAAAAGGTTTAAAAAAAATAAAGATAACAGAGGAAGGGAGAAAAGAAAACAGAAAAAAAATGCCGTCAATATTTATAATATTCACATTTTGCCGATATGATAAAAACTTTCTCCAGCCTCAGATGAGACATTGACGTGTTTTGCAAATGTGTGTTTTATCCAACTTATTTAATAGTAAAACATTAATATATAAATGTTTAAAACGTCCAAAGATGTATTTTGGGAGAAAAAATTCGATTTTGAATGTATCCTACTTAAAACGAAAAGCACCCCTTTCGATGATATTTTCATTATTTATTAATTTCAGATTGTTTTAAAGGACTTAGTTTTATGATTGCTTTTATATATTTTTTAAACATGAAAAAATAGACAGAGACAACAGCCTGTCTCACATTCCTCGACGAGACTCAGATGTTCAAGAGGACGGGCTCTTTTAATTCAGCAAAGGCAGATGAGAAGGGCTCGAGCCGCATCCTCTCTGGTTTACACGCGTTAAACAAATCCAACTCAGCCGAGGGAACGAGTCCGCTCACCATGTTGCCTTCCTGTCTAATCAATTATCTTCCTTAAGAGCCCGATCTAACCGCGCGATGCATATTAATAAGTGGCATCAGATGATTGATTGTAATAGTGTTTTTTATTCTTCTTTTCTTCACATTCTTGTCCATTTCCTTTCGTTCAAGGAAGTTGTTTTGCACAATGAATGTGTGTAATAAATCAATGCTAAAGATTGATGTCATCTTAAACTATTTTATAAATATAAGGTGGGCTGTAGCTGCATGTGAGCAAACTGCACCTTATACATAACGACGCTTATTCCCTCACTGTTCACAGGACGTTTGCTCCTGAGGGGCCCAGAACAAGCCACCTCTTGATCATGAGGATTCAATTGAAATACTACTGAAGGGCCAGTGATCGTGTCTAGAGCTCAGGGCCTCTCCTCTGATCAGTGCATGAAATTAGGGATTAAAATGCCTCGGCAGAAACAAAGTAATCATGGCTGCTTATGTCGCCATACGTGTCCAACCTGCTCCCGGTTACAAAGAGCAAATGGAATGCATTAGCTAACATTTTGCTCTGAGCTGCACACGGACCATTTCCAGTGGGGCATGGTGTGTCACTCGTTTCCTCGCACGTTAAGTGGATGTTCTCCTGGCTAATGAGCAATAATCAACATTGACTCCTCTTCTTATTTTCTGAGGTCCATGCTTTAAATGCTCAGAGTCTGCTGGGCACACTTGTGCTTAACTGCCTCAAAAGCACAGGGTAATCCATTCCATATGAGATGGTAAGACATTAAAGAAGTTAAGATGGAATTAAACATATTAGGAGCTAGAGGCTTAATCGCTACAAAAAAAATCAAAATGAGATATTATGGAGCGTCTTGTGATTATTTATAAATTAATAGATGATTCTGCAAATATGAAGACTGGGAAAGTTGCAAGTTGAAATGAATTACACTTTATTTCTCATCACATTATGTTTCGCCATGAATGCTGTTGACTGCTGCTCCCTTCCGCCCTCAGTAGTCTGAGACAGGACTACATGCAGCTACATGGGGCGGGGGCGGAGGTGGGGGAAAGCAATGCACTGTTAAACGGCCATTTAGAAGGGGAAAAATCTGAGAAAGATGGAATCATTAAAAGGAAATCTAATCTGTCTTTCGAAGTGTTCATTGATCTGGGAGACGGTGGACGGCAGTGCGAGGCGGCTGAAAGGGTCTGGCCAATGGAGCCATCAGAGGTTCATGTGTGAATGGGGAGAAGCCATGGAGTAAATAAACACTAGAGCAGCCCATTGGAGAGGGCCAGAGGTGCCCTGTGAAAGAGGAGGCTGCTGCAAATGAAGGGGGTCAGTCTTGTGTTTTCACCCCATCCACCCCTTCTGTCATTGTAGCCCCACCACCAGTGCATCCTCCTCCTCCTCCTCCTCCTCCTCCTCCTCCTCCTCCTCCTCCTCCTCCTCCTCCTCCTTCTCCTCCTCCTCCTCCTCCTACCCCCAGGCAGGCCCGTTCTGCCACACCCCCTCCTGCCACCGAGACAGACAAATGTCACCTCCTTTGTGGACCTAGTCAGGCTTAGAAGCGGCCCACTGTCTTTGTGCGGTGGACTAATCCTTTTATGAGCCACTGTCGACTGCGCCCCCACCCAGCGCTTGCCCGGGCCAAGAGAGGGGTTGCCCTTTTGCGAGCACTCGGCCTGTGTGTTAGCTGACCACAGGAGGAGCAGGGATCTGCTCTCCGGAACACATGTCCCACACACCACATACCTTTATACACATGGCTTACAGGGCCGCCACACTCCACGGCAACTTGTTACAGCGGTCACACTCCAGAGCTGAAAGAAGAGGAGGAGGAAAGCTCAATTTTACCGCTGCCGAAGATATGCGACTTCTGTGTCTCCTGCATGTTTTATGGCACATTCATTATTGAGAATGTAAGTGAAAGTGCAGCGGCAACACGTTAAAGAATAGCCAGGGAGAGAGGGGTTGTTGTGTTTCCCTGGGCTGAGCAAAGGACAAAAGGCCCAGAAGGAGTGACATTCTCTGGGGCCGAAGCGGGAGAGAGGGAGGGCACTGATTTCATGCCTTTTGTTGATGGAGGTTAGAGAGAGAGAGGAATTCTTTCACTGAATCCGAAAGGCAACAAGTGGGGAAGGAGGCGACAGGCCGACAGGCCAGAAGGAGAGGCATTGGGGCTTTTGCCGTTCACCCAGCTGAAAGATTGTGCTTTTTTCAGCCCCCTTCAGATCCTTCAGACAGGCCAGAGTTACAGGGCAATTATGGAAATGCAGCTTTGAAGCGAAGCATAGCCGTCTTTCAGCTCTTCCTCAGGACAAAGCAAAGGCAATAAGGGCTTTTTATGCACCCTCCTCTATAAAGCATGTTTCAGCTCCAGTATGTGTATGCTCTTGACTTTTCTGCTCTAACTCACACAATATTGTAGTCCGTGGTGACGTTTGTGAATATGCTTTTAAAATAAGTGTTAAAAAAAAATGATGGGAACATTTTTTATTTTTTTACATAAAGAAATATAAGAACATTTTTCACGTGTTTCTGGTGAAAAGCTGCATTCCCTCATCTCTTTACGATGTCAATCTGTCTGTAAAGCATTTACCGAGGAGATGAGCACAGGGGTAGGTTTATAAAAAAAACGCCTGGCCTCATAACTGCTTCCAACAGCTGCACACTTTTACCAGCCTGATGTCGCCTCTCCGCACCCTCTGCACTCACACGTCACTAACAGAGACCCAGCAAACCATCAGCCCTGCGCCTTCTCAGCTTTGTACATTAGTCAGCGGTGTAGCACAGAATTTCGCCACCTCGTGTGAACTAATAAGACACATTTTCTCCGGCTTTTGAGAGGATCGCAGGAGAGTGATGTCTCTACATCACCCGACACAGCAGAGGCCTTGTACAACAGTGCCTTTACACTCCGAGCGTATCTGACAAATGCCAATACTCCGGCGTTCACTCATCACTGTTAATGAGAAGACATATTTTGGACGTTTCCAATATTTGTACAGACTTCATACATTATGAAGGCCCTTTTATTCACAGTACCAGGCCGGAGAGGACAAGGGTTGGGTAGGGTGGGGGTGTATTCATGACTCCTCAGTATTGGCTGACTGGTGAAGGGAACTTAATAAATTCTTCCTCCTTGGAACACTGTCAAACAAGTCCTTTCTTACATCTCCCATGAATACATTACCAGCGGGTTTGATTGATTAGAGACCCTCACAAGAGGGTGAACCGATGAACCGACTCCCCCGGTGTGATTAATAGACTTTATTAAGAGAGTCCTCTCCTTTTTAATAATGGTAATGTAAAGGAAGGCGTTGTGGGGGTGGGGGGTGCGCAGGAAGTCTAACGATGATCACTGGCTCTGTCCCTCTCTCTGATCCATAGCTCCTTTAGTTTAAATTCATTTTCCCAACCTCCAACTGGCAATATACATCACCCCCTTATCAGTGCCACACACAGATATGAGGTTCCTTTTATATACTGTTTTCACTTTGGTGCCTGCACACTGCCAATATGAAAATCTTTAAAAAGTCTCTCCGGGGTAATGTGAGAGGCAGGATTGATTTGGATTCCAACTCAGAGTTTACAGCTAAATAAAATTGGCTCAGTGTTCATGAAATATCTTTAATAGACCTCAGATCAGAAACTAAGTAATGACTGTATAACTCGGCACCTGATGCCTATATTGTGGTAGAGCAGTGCATGTGACAATATACTTCTAAAAGCATGCGTCTCTCTACTTGATGGCATTTTTGATGTTCAAAGAGAATGAAAAAATATCTATTTTGCCCATTTCTCCATCTTACATAATCATTCTAAAGTCAAGGGGTACTATGACCCTTGACCTCCTTGTTTTGTACAAATTTGAAGTTGTTTTGAATAATACATTCAAAAATGAATGCATGTCATATATACAAACATATGCAATATGTACACTTTCCTGTGTGCATGTGTGTTTGTAAGGCAAGGCTTCTATGGGGTAGATGCGTATCCAAACAGCTCGCTGGCTAATCATTGTTCTTGAGAGCTAGCGTGGTGTTAGGCAGGGGGTAAACCATGTACAGGAAATTGTTTAACCACCCAGAGCTGAGCCTGTTTATCAGCACAGCACAGGAACAACAGAGACTTCAAAGCACTGGGCACAGCAGCTCCAACTTATCATCATGCTGTATTTTGCAATACACCACCACAAGTGATTTATTCAAACACAGATACCACAGATAGGGCTATTCACGTCCCGGCGAATGACTGCACGACCCAGACAGGTCCTGTTTGCTTTCCTGCAACAAACCAGACTTGCACACACAACCATATATGACATCACGAGACAAGCCAAGTGTTGCTCACTGCTGCTGTAAACCTGAGAGGGAGGTCGATAACAGCAGGTGAGAGGGCTTCGCTGTGTAATGATGATGCCTACCAGTGTCTAAGTTGTAAACCCTGCTATTGATTCTCCTCAGTTCAACCAATAGTCTCCACAATCTTCCATGCCTGAAAGTCTGCAGTAATGTGTCTGCGTAGAATCCAATATCCGCCACTATTAATGAATACTGACAAGCAGCTAGTCTTTTTATTTTTTTATTTTGATTTAACTAAGTTAGTCCAGTGAGAGCTCAGATCCTGTTTCCAAAGAAGACCTGGCCAAGGTTGCTGTAGCACAGTAATTTACAGTAAGTATAATGAAAAATAAACAAGTTGTATATTAAAGCGGAGGAACATGTTCGAGAAACTGAACACAAATGAAGAAAGGCATAGTGCTAAAACATTTAATATATGTCAATACAAAGTGTTGACTCCATGTTCTGGGGGTATAATGGCTTTAGCCAGTCTATCACGCTGAGATGAGGCTGGGTGACAGGCTTCCTCGTACTCCACAGGGAGTTTAAAAGTATACATGTATATGCTAAAGCCAGAGGAAAAGAGGAGGCAGAGAATGTACTCTATTCTTCTCAACTTTTCTTTATGCTTAGATAAACTTGTTGTCAGGCACATTGTCAGCCACTCCAGTGTGACACCTCACAGCCAGATAATGGCATTGCCATGCAAATGAGAGATGGTGAGAGCTATACCACCAGTGTGTGTGTGTGTGTGTGTGTGTGTGTGTGTGTGTGTGTGTGTGTGTGTGTGTGTGTGTGTGTGTGTGTGCGTGTGTGTGCATTCATCCATGCATCTGTTTTGTTAGTGTTTATTAGAGAATGAAAGGGTGGGCGACAGAGTGATTCAGTAGTGGCATGAGGATAGATTGGTGCCTTGTCTATAATACAGAAACTAAATGCATGCTGAAGGAGGATTGTAGAGCCAAATTCTGTTCTGTTCCAACTCTCTCTCATCTACTCCTGGGAAATCTCCCTCATCTAGTCAAGACAAGATGCCTTAAGACATCACAGAGAAAAATTAAAGATGACAGTTTGTCACAACCAGAGTCACTCAAATTGCTAAGTAGAATAAATGTGCAATATTATGCCCTGATGTAACTGCAGACAAGTCACACTTTTACAAGACGACGGGACGTCACATAAGAGTGTAAAGGGATCGTGAAAACATGCTGTGGACACCAAACAATATGTTGGACATTTAAAATACACAACACACTTAAAGAAAGTCTTTTTTTTACTGGGATAGAAGTAAAAAGTCACTGACATGTGGTAAGGAGGGAATAGTTCTTGGTATTTTGAGTTTGTAATTATCAATTACAAGGCCCCCTCTTAATCTAGTCAATGTAAAGTAACACTGTCTACCCGTCTCTTGTCAGAGACAGGACGGGAAGTAGGAAGTGGGTTCTTGTGAGACACAGGGCAGTGAAAGTGCCTGAACAAGTCAAGTATTCAGTATGAATGCTCCCTGCCATCTCCAGCTGTGTAGGCTCTCTAGGTTTCATCCCTTAGTAACGACTGGGCACAATGAAGTGGCGCTCTCACAAACAGAGAGGGGTGGGCACCATGTCAGAAGGGCCAGTACAGCCCGCCCCCTCCTGTTGTCATGCTAAGACAGCAGCACTCACTGGAACTGTACCCCTATTCAGACATCACGCCAACGCAGGGCAGCCACGTTCAGATTCTTCCTATTAACTCCCTGCATCCTCTCAAAGACAAAACCCATACAATTCTTGAAAAATCTACTTTTTCTTTCTCGGGTCTGTGAATACCCTCAGTTAGCTGATGACTGTAAGGGGAAGGAGTGTGGATCCCGAACTCCCATGGGCCTCATCACAGAGAAGCACAGCCTTAATCGGTAAAAGACCATGAGAACAGGCATGTCTAATGTCATTTTACAGGTAGATAGAGCGGGAGATTGGGGAGTAATTGGAAGTAATAACAGATAGGTCTCTTTCAATCCCACAGGACTTTGCTCCTCCTACGGCCCCGAATTCCCAGAAGACTCCTCGGTATATTTGCTGTCGCACAAAAGAAATATACTGCGGATGAACTGTGACCTTTGTTCCCCTTCCCTGAAGGTCACCTGTCCACTTTACATACACAGATGAGGTCCTCTTTGCCGGAAATGATAAGACAAACAGCAGAGAAGAGGTAAGGTCAGCAAGTTAAACCAACAGCTAGAATGACAGTTAATTGGCCGGAGGGTAGTGTAACTGTCATCCATTTCCCCCGGGCGGACTCGGGAAGACTCCCCCCGGCTGCCTCGGTCGGCTCTCCAGAGACCTCCACTCCACACAAGAACGCTCACTTATCAGCTGTCTCCCACAGGTTCAACTAGTGGACATTGGTGCATGGGAAAACAAAATGATTATATTGCCTCCGATTTGATTATTACTTCATCATTATTGTTTATATTGTGGTAATACACAATAAAGACTGTGACAAGTGAGGAGATGAAATGTCAAAGTGAATTAGAGGCATATGCAGAAACTGGCCACAAATCAGCTGGCAGAGCTAAAAAGGTCTTTCTTGCTAATTGCTCATACCCAACCAGCAGTGAGAGGCGTCCAGCCGCTGTGCAATAGGCCGGCTGACTGAAAGCAGACAGATAAGACTGTGTGTATGGATGATTCGACCCATGCTCTAATGACTTGTTTAGTCCCGTGTGTCAGAGTCAGTGACACATAGAGGATGGCATGGAAGCTACTTTGTGCGCGTGTGTGTGTGTGTGTGTGTGTGTGTGTGTGTGTGTGTGTGTGTGTGTGTGTGTGTGCAAAGACAGGGGCAGAGAAGGGAAAATAACTCCCTGCACAGCACTTAGAATAAGTGTGTGTGTATGTGAGTGGGTGTGTGCAGGAGGAGACCACATGCATGTATAAGGAGGAGTGATGGTTTCAGCAGAATCTGTCTGGCTGATTTCGCAGGGCCATGGTTTGGGGTGTGAAAGGCGAAAGAGAGAGTGTGTGCATGTGGGAGATAATAGGCCTTTCTCCACGCCACTCAGCGTTCCGCTGGCACACAGCTGGCACACAGCTGGCCATCCAACTAAACTGTCCCAGCCCCTTATTCGCCTTCTCCGCCCTCCTTCTCCAGCACCACCCAGCCCCCCTACAGAATGCCAGACATGCAGGGTAAGGGAATACGGGGGGAAGAGGGTTAAGACAGCAAAAAAAAAAAAAACATTAGCGTTAATGGGGAAGAGGAAGGAGTAAGTTATGATGGGGCCCACCGCTCCTAAGATCCATCTGGGGCTTGGCAGGAGGGGATCCGTCAGTGACAGACAGGTGTTCCTCAGCAGTCACACTAATCCCCGTCCAGCCCCTCTGCTCCGGGGCCCGCAGGGCTCAACTCCATGCTTCCACAGCTCCTCCTGATATAGCAGCTATTCTTTCTGTCCCTACTCTAAGTCACTTTAACTGTCAGGTACAATGTACAAGGAGAAAACCTGTACCGAAAGATCCATACACAAGGAGAAACTAGGCATACAGTGCCTTCATATCTCACACAAAGAATGTATACTCCCTGATCTAGCTGTAATGACCAGCTGAACACAATTTACCGTTGAGCACCAACACTTAGCTGGAAGGAAATCTGGAAAATTGGGAGCACAATTGAGTCTTCAACTAATCACATTGTGCCCTATGTATGTGCTTGTTCATGCAATGGTGTACCGTTTTTTTAAAAGCTACATAAGTAAGTAAAAACATAACAAAGAAGGCATAGTGAAGAGTCAACACTGTAACCCAACATTAGTTATGACCTTTAAATGAAATCTTCATGAGGGTTGGTGTGACCTATAAATGTAATTGAGATGTATCTGCCATTGTCAAAGAAAAGATGTATGACATGTTCACAATACTTGTTGCACCTCCCTATTGCCAACTAATATATAACACGACTGTTTCAGCCAATTACATATGAGTCACAAAGGCTTTTACATAGTATCTCGTCAACACCTGGTAATGGGTGGAGCTTCCCTGGGAAACATCCTCAGGTGTAAAGGAGGAGATGTGTTTTAGGTTCACACGAGGTACCCACAAAAATGTAACCTTTCAGGTCCTAAAAAAATACATCATAGTTTCTACTTCACCTGCCACTGGCATATAACCAACCATCACTTAGATGTGCTGCTTTTTGTGTCACAAGAAGACACCAAAATGAATAATTAAAAGTTACAATTAACTTTCATGAACTGAAAACACACTGTGTAAGGGTTAACGTTGGAAGACAAAAACAAGGACAACTCCCAGAGCGGACAACAACATGGTAGCAACCTGTCAATCACAAGGCAAGGCAAGGCAAGGCAAGTTTATTTGTATAGCACATTTCAACAACAAGGCGATTCAAAGTGCTTCACATAAAACCATTAAAAGCATCAAAACATAATGCAGATTTAAGATTCAAGGTAGCCACGCCCTAAAGTAAGCCCTGCTTCATTGTCAATTTTACCTCTAAATGGAACCATCATTTCAATTAACATATGCTGTATTGAAGAAGACCATAAATTCATGTTTACAATGTTTGCTGAGGTAATAAATGTGAGAAGTAAGGTCATTTTTGCAAAGACCTCTATAATCAGACGTACTTTATCCTTATCTTATTTAGACTTTTTTGCACTGTTGCTGTCGTTGATTGTTGTTTGTCTTGTCTAATGTCTAATGTATGCTCCTTCCGCCCAACTAAATTCCTCGTCTGTGCAAACATTCCTGCCAATAAACGGTTTCTGATTCTGATTCTGATTTAACAACCAGAGGACTTGCCCCATGCTGGCCAGAAAGAATGTAAGTTCAAGGCACTTCCGCTTTGGCTTCACTTCTCGGACCCGGAGGTTGCTTCCTGACAAATACAAAAAAATGGGACAAGACCTATCAGTCACATGTCCACCTGTTTCCACTCCACCTGTACACAAGTGGAAACAGTTTGGAGTACTGTATGTGAAAAAGGGAACTCAGAGGTTCTCAGATGCTCCTCCCTCACCACTAACTCATTCATGCTGCAAGCAAGAAGCATACAACATGGCAGTTTGTCCTACCACATACATATTTGCATGGGTGTGTGCTTGTTAGCTGTGGTGTACAGCAGTGTTCTAGTTATTGTTATCCTAATAATACACAGTGTCCCGGCTCTTAGCACCTATTTTAATTACAGGTTGAAAGACAGCTGAGGAATCTAAGTTATGACAGAGATTTCCATAGATGTACCTTCCACCTGTGCTGTCAATAGGTTGCAATATATAGGGAACTTCAAATTACATCTCTGCAAACAATGGCCCACTAAGCTGTTCTTGTCATTAGGAAAAGTAGATATACCACATGATCGTGAGTTTGTGGGTTGAGATGTAGATACGGAGTGTGCTCTGTTGAGGACTGCAAAGCACATCCAGATGACTGGGACACAACACTGTTAGACAATATTACCCTTACAGACACGAAGCAGCACAGTTTACACAGGGCTATAATCTGAAATGAGATGACTCCATGCAGAGCTACAAATTAAATAAAGCCTCAATCTGGATTCCATTATCATGCCTCCCAATGCCTACATTTTTGCAACATTTATATGGCAAAATAAATATGAGCGTTGCCGTATCAAACAAAGCTCTAACCAGTATTTGTTTTGTGGGAAGGATCTGAGAAATGAAAAGCTAGCCCGGTAAACACAGCCTTTGCTGCCTAAAATTTGCGAGTGGCACCAAATGTTTCTGGGTGTAGTAATTGCTGGCAGATTTGTAGATGTGTGTTTTAATTAGCCTCGACAGGCTGCTGATGGCATTACACAAGTTGTTCTCATCAAACAGGCCCCAGAGATGGAAAACCAACAGAGATCAACCATGTGGACACGGCACAGTGAATCAGAATGAGCCCGGAGTTAATGTTTATAACCAACACCTATAGATGAATGACCACACATCGGAACAGCTGCCCCAAAAATGTTGTTAATGAGGTAATTCCTGAAAGGTTCTGTGTTCAACTATATACAGGCCTTAAGAGTAGAAATAAAAGCAAGTTCTCAAAATGTTTAACTTTTTTTTATTTTACTTTTCTTCATGAAAAGGGATTTGGGACTCTTGTCTTGTCTGAAATGAGCAAACATCCTCTCCACTTGCGTTTAGAATAGTAGATAATGGCGCTCCGTTATCTGAACTCAAAGCTCAAGAGCTGCTCGCCTTGTACACACGAACACACAGTAAACATTAGAGTGATCAGTCCCTGTAATCCACAAGCACTTTTGGGCCTTGTATGCACACGCGGACTCCCCTTGCATCTCATCTACCTCGCGCTAACACAAACCTCCTCTTATGTGGCTTCCCCTTTCCCCAGCGCGGGATCCACATCACTGAGGCTGCAGCCGCCATGGAGGGCCTTTTTCCACTTCTCCAGCCACGTTCGGCCAAGATTTATTCGACTCTTCAACCAAAATGTAATTTTCACCATGTTGGTTTTGAGAGTGAGGGGAGTGGGGAAGTTTTTTCTTTTGGTGCTTTGAGAGTCATGTCTACTCAGCTGGGATAGTCGGACAGCTCGCTCCAACACCAATACCCCAAACCCACAGAGACAGCTAAGTGATTTATTGGCCTTTTTTTATTGAGAGGGCCAGAGAGAGAATGAGAGAGAAACATAAGTAAGAATAACAGGGTAATTGAGCCTGTCTACAATGTTGTGCAGCACAAAGGTAACACAGGTGGGGGCATTTAAACGGTTTTAGGTTTTATGGCAAATTAAAGTAAAGAACTTCTGTTGTCTAACAGGATTTCCTGTGGCTTATCAAAACATGTCCTTTCATTTCTATCATAGAGTTGCTTGTGTGGTTGTTACGCCTTTGTTAAACCACCTTAAAACCATGTATTATAGATTACAACCAAATGTCAGTTATCTATGTGCTACTGCCATAGTACATACATAGTACTTCCAGTACATCTCCCAAAAAAAGTATGGTACTTTTGTTTTATTATTATTTTTACTTTTACAGAATCCAAGTTTCAAAATGTTACCCGGAGACAAACATTGCAGCCTAGTTTTGGCACGTTCCCACACCAGATAATGGCTTCCATGAACAGTGCCGTGGTGTAAGAGACAGATACTCTGAACACGGCTGTAGAAAAGAACTTCTCCATTGTAGAGTGAGTAAATGTACCTTTTAAAACCCACAAAAATTACATGTAATAGAAGTGATGTACCATTCTGTGGTTGTCCTCAGGAGACATACAGACTTCAAGGAGACGGCTCACACAGATCACAGCCAGTGAATCATAACATTTCAAAGAAAGGCAGGATAGACAGATGCAAAAAAAGGAAAAAGAGACAGAATGGGACAGACAGTGAATGACAGACATAAGAGGGAGGAGAGAGGTCAGAGATGAAAAAAAAATTACACACTGAATATCAATCCCTTTGCCAAGACAGATGTCTATAATGAATAAATAATGAAGGGTAACAGTTTCACAACATCATGTTATTGCCAGTTCTAAAGTGTGGCTCTGACTGCTCCTGCCTGTTCTCTGGCTGTGACTCAGGCCGCCCTCAGCCCCAGGGGAACCTTCCAGACCCGTCACTTCACGTCTCCACGCAAATCAAGCCCAAAGGATAGGCCTGGCAAACACATGGGGACGTGTGACTCTTGGTGGCTGAGTTACATGTGTCACACCACTCTGAGAAGTTGAGTCCCTCCCTCATGACTGACCGGACTAAATATACACAATTCAGCAAGAACTTACACACCGTTTCCTCTCTTGTTATGTTACTGGATCTGAGGTAATAGTGTGGACTCTGTAGCTTAGCTTAGCATAGTTTAGCTCAGTTTAGATTTAGCCTGACCAGTGAAACAGCTTCTTTTTTAAAAACTTTTATTCTTTCATTCTGGTCTTTACTGTGTAATTTCATAAAAAATAAATGAATTATCTACATGTTCACTGACTAATACCATCTATATATAGTTTAACATGCATTTGTTTTGTCTATATGTTGCCATTTATGTATTGAAGATGTAAACACATCGACAAAGGGGGGAAATTAATTTATGACTATAAGTATTACTGTCCAATAATATTGTAGATATAAACGTAGTTGTAAAAAAAGTAAAAAGAAATTCTCATATTTTGCCATTTCTAAAAGATCATCCAATTACTCATCCAAAAAGGAATGAAGTGGAAAAGCTTTGGCCTAACATCCCAGTTCTGCTGTCAACACCACTTCAACTAATTTCAGTAGTGCTATTGTGAGAGGGAGCATTTAAGTAACTGTAAGTGCACTGTACATCCCTTTAAAGTTAGTGGAATGACTCAGAAACATGCTCCTGTCCATTATCTCTGAGAAATGGTAAAGGGACTTGAAAACGTACACACTATACACACTCAAATTGTACACACAAACACACACAACCACACAAACATACATATACACTCCCACAGACCGCTCTTCGTCTTCTTATTTGTGCAAACTCAATCAAATGATTTTCTGAATAGCAATAAAGCAGTCTTTATTTTGCTTGGCTGGGCGTCCATCCCGTACCCCCCTCCACTCCGACTCCCAGCCCTCCAACCGCACCACAGCAGGATCAGTTTTCCCCCCAGAATCCCACTGAAGCGCTGCCATGTCGGCTGGAGACAATCAGCTGAAATGCTCCTTAGATATTCCTGCTCCTTTTCAAAAGCCCCAAATTCAATTTATGGACACATTTATTACCATGTCTGTCAGTGACTAAAAGGGAGTTTCATAATCAGGAGCACACATCTGATCTGGTCACAGCAGGCTGCCTCGCTTGGCCAATATGCGCTCTATTACACGGTCAGAGCCAGCAGACCCACAGAGGAAAAGGAAAACATGAGCAAACAAAAGACTAGGTAGTTAGACATGGAATGGAGGCCCTTAGATGTAGCATTAAAAAAATCTGATCCGATTTAAGAGTGGGGCCGTAGGGAGAAAATCTTTTAACTCAGTACCAGAGCAGGGGCCTTGACCATGTGATGAAAGATCACATAGCACCCTCCCAAAATACACAGCATTCCCATAACACACTTCCCCCTTCTGATGTTATTGAAAACATAAACGGGAAATGTTTGTTGTCTAATGATGTTTCTGTCAGTCTCCAAGTAGCAGAGGGCTTGAAAACCTGACGGGCTTCTTATAAAGATTAAACACCTTTTCATCATGTTGCGGTCTTGTCTCCTACACCAATAGTTTCCATTGTTTGTCATATTTTTTCAAAGTTGCCAAAAACTACATGAAATCCACTTTCAAACTCCAATAAAGTAGACAGAGAGTGGCTTGTTAGGGCCAGCTATAACAACATTGAGGCTTGAACGATTTACTATCCCTGCTCTGCTTGTGAAACATAGATTCTAATGAGTGCTCTGCAGGCAGCGCGTCACTCAACTCTGGAACACGGGGGCATGGACCGGACCAATACCCAGTGATTGAGGGCTTTAGTCCGCTGTGGTGTGTGTGTATGAGACACACACACACACACCACAGACCGCAGACTCCAATCAGAGGTTCTTGGTCCAGTGGTTGGACAGAGTGTCAGTGATGTCTGAGAGCCACTGTTTACACACGCTTGTGTCCAGTCAGACTTAATACCCCTGGAGAGATGCACAACTCAGGCCTACACCATAAATCAGTTTACTCACAAAGGTCCAGCTAAACTCTTGCCAGTGCCCACTGCAGTGAAAACAAGAAAAAAAGTAGGCTAAGCTCCCCCTAGAGGCCGAAGCTAGAGGCTGATTCAGTTAAGGAAACGAAGCGTGTCCTTCATTAGCTGAAAGATCACATTTTACCACAGGAGCAACACATTTACGGGTGCAGAGGGCTCTGTGAAATCTCAACCAAAAAGATTCTCTGTTTGCCTTCCAGGGCAATTAGGGAGGCTATCGCCTGACACTCACACAGGTAATGTTCTGGATTTGAGCCAGAACCAAATTTCATCATGGTCAGCCTGACTGCGGCACCCTCGGAAAATATGTGCACAAACTGAAAACCGCATTTCCAAAATTGCCTGCTTGTCCCCTGTGTTGGTTTTGGAAGAGGACTCTGGGCTGGAGCTTTGGGGTTCCTGGAGCCTGTGCCAGGATCCTTAAAAACTAGTAACTGATATCTCCTTTCCCCCCCCTCCCACATGGCCTGAAATGCTCTGTTATTAAAATGAGAGCAAATCCCACTGGAATGTTTCACACGTTTACTAGGTGTATGTCAAGGTAAGACACAACACTAGTGAATTATGGGTTGGATTTGGACCTAGTGAATTGGGGCTAGGGGAAGGCTGAAAGAAAGAGAGACTGGGGAGGTATTACTGAGGGCGACAGTTCTGACTGCCAGGATATAAATGTACCCCCCTTCACCCCCAGCATGTTGCACAGAAACCACAGTGCCCCCTACAGTTAAAACACACACATGTCAAACTTTATTGGCCTTAATAGTAAATGCCAGAATGATAAATAAAACAGTATCAAGAGTCCTGCTGTGGGGAGTTTAGTATGAAAGATCAATGAGTGGCTGTCTACAGGGAGTAGGTTAAAAGCATCCGTGCCATCTGCGGAAGCAGTGGGTTGACATGGCACACTAATCTCCTCTGGTTTGTGTGTTTGGGGTCCACGACGTCCAACAGGCTTAGTGACAGCTGCACGTAGACGCAAATCTGAACCTTGCTCGCGAACGGAGCAACTGCAAACTGATGACAAATGCATTGTTTGGGGAAAATATTTTTTCTTCTCTTGCCTATTTTAGTGGGATCACAAGCCTAGATGTACTAATGGGAGAAAAAGAGCACCAATTAGGGATGTAGACCACGCTGGCCTCAGTTATTTCCAAACCACTTAAAATGTGTAATAAATGATCAAATAAGACAACTCTGTTTTAAGCTCAGAGTCGGATTTTGTTTTCCTCAAGAGCACATTGGCTCTAATAACAGAGCGGGCCTTTGATTTAGCGCTCAGTAACAGGCAAGTGGGCTGCAGACACAAAACTTTCTGCTGTTTGTGGTGGTTAATCAGAGAGTTGGAGGCATGTGAGTACATCCCCCTCCTTGGCTTGAGGCTGCTGGTTGGTGTGAGGTGGGTTTTTGTTGGTAGACGGATCACCTTGATCCCTAAAACTGCTCACTGTTATGATTTATGTCCCAAACTGGGACACACGATAGAAATTGCTATGTCTGTGACTGACACATGAAGTAAAGATCACTGAACGGATCATATGAAAAAGTCCCTGCACTGGGGCTGTATGCATGTGGTTACGGCAAATTCCCAGAATCCACTGCAGCTACCGAGGGCGCCTCCTGCAGAAATGTGCAGCGAGGAGAAGGGATAAGAAAACATGTGTCCTATGTCAAGGCTTGAACCAAATCTTAGAACCAAAAGCAGTGTCTACTTCTATCCCCATGTCTTTACATAATGCAGTACTTTGATCAGCCAAACATGGAAAGTGGAGCACTTTGAGTATCCATTGGCATTATGACTGAAAAAATCCCTCCTGTGTCAACACAATGTTAAGCTCTGTTAACAGCTCATCCAGCAGGACCTTCTCCCACCATTCCCATTCCCTCAAGAAATCATCATCGGTTCCACGCCTGTCTTTCAAATGCTATGACCAAGTTTTACAAACACCACAGCAACAGAGGGGCGTATGCAGGACGGTCTAACAAGCAGAAAGGATGGGAGGTAAAATTGGATAAAAAGGTAAAAATCCAAAGACTGATAAAAAGTATAGAAGAAAACCCAAAGTCTCTCACCATAGTCCTTATCGTATTTGTGTTATTTTCCTAGAATGTGGGCTTTACACAATGGTGCTGAAGTCCACCAAGGGCCTCTGCATGGGTCTTGAGCCGGTCTTTACAGGCTCACATGCTCACCAGCAAGCCTCCGCATTTATGTAATTGCGGCTGGTGAGCAGACTCGACGCGTGCCTCTCGAAATCTGAAACATGCGGGTCCGTGGTTGCACCAACAGTGCGCGGCTCCTTTTTGATGATTGGCTTCTGCTTTTTGTGACCAACAGTTATAATTAGTTGGTGGTCACACAGAACAGTATTCTTTTGTGTCTTTTTTTGTTGTAATGGCATAAAAGGATCAGCATTGTATGAAGGAATGCAAGGCTGCACACAGTTGTTTTACACTGTCTTTGCAGTTACCCTCCCGGTCTGCTGGCTGTAGATTTTTCCACAGCATGAACTTGAGTGCCGAACAGCAATGCTAACTTTTGCACATACGAACGTCCGAGCATGTACACAGCAATGGTGGCACAGTGTGTACATTATCGCAAAGGACCATGCTGAGCCCTTAAGATGTGTCCTGTAGTCCAGTCCGGTACTGACTGGGATGGATCCATTCATTTTCCAACTAGGAGACATTAATGATTTGAGGTTTTTGGAATGATGGTATTCACTAATACATGTTTTTTTTTCTTCTCTTTACAAGGTTCCAATTAGATTCCTCATATCCTTAAGACCCACTCGCTTAAATCCAAGCTCCACGCACCACACCCCCACTCCCCAGGACAAGCACATGGTTCTACTTTGTCCCATCTAGATCAGCCAATTCATGTATTTGTTTCCAAACAGCGGACGTCACCACCGCAGATCACTTTACAGGGATCACAGAGACATCTGCTAGGAAAATGGAATAACAAAACTGAACCAGGTTTTTACATGTTCGCTGGAATTCAATTAAAATCTGATTAGCAGGAGTATTAGAGGGAGCGCTTGGTGCGCCATTGCACGTTTGGTTGCCACTATCCCCTGGCCTGGTCAGGTTACGGTGGGGATTACCCCTAACAGGATGACCTCTGACCTCTAGACAGGTGCCAGTGGGAAGGATGGGACCGTGTTCATGTCACCATACCAAGTGGGATTCGCAGTGGCAGACAGGGGTCTCCCTATGCCATTCCAGAGTACATTCCCACTTTATAATCACATGCAAGCATGCACATACTCCAAATACTCAAGAATAATGGATTGCATGTACCGGGATAACAAAAACCTGATCTGGCACAAATGTTATACAAATTGTTATCAAGTCTGCCACAGCTTGCAAGTACTAAAACATAAAAAATATCTAAAAACGGTGTCCTTCAGTAAAGAAAAGGTTACTTATAAGATTAGTATAGTAGTAAGTAAGCAAACTGTGTTTTTGCATTATTCCATGTACAGAGCATGAGGACACCAGAATTAAATCTAATGAACACTTCAACTTCACACTTTAATAACTAGATTATGCTTATGACTTTAATTTTACGCATGTCAACACTAATCAGGACCAGATCACAATGTGAAAACAACCGTTCCAACCTGTATGACATACAGGGCATGGGGGGTGCAAACAACACATCAATGTCCTAATCTTGTCAAACAAAAAAAAAAAAAAAAAAACGTAATTTAGTGATCAAGTAGTTGGAATCATAATGCTTGGAAACGTGTGTTGTAACCGTCAGCATGACGGCAAAGTGGAGTCCACGGGGATTTACACATGTGGTAAAACTCAAATATCAAACTACGATGCTGTCATGACACGTTGTGGTCAACATAGTATGATAGCAGTTTGAAAAAAACAATGCTCTCATTGTAATATTTCATCGTCACCAGAATAAAAACTGTTTGGTATGCCTTGATTATCATAGAAAATCCATTATATTCCCAAGCCCAGACTGATGGTGTAGAAACAGTAGCATTTATAAAAGAAAATAAGAAAAAAAAGAAAACAACATGAAAACAAAAATCCCCAGCTGCTTCCATTCTGCACTGTTTACCATGGTTTTCTCCACCAGACTAAATAGGCCCGTGTTTGTCTTCACCATGCGCTACACAGCCACTCCAACCCCAAGACCTCTACTTAGGCAGTGTGTGGAATAAACAGCTTTCCTCTGAGGGCCTGAGAGTGGAACCGGTGGTGGATTCGTGAGGCGACGGGAGAGGTGAGTGGAGGTCTTATTGGATGAGCCGTTATCACAGTCCAACACAGCACAGATGCTGGAACACTTCTTGTTTTTTGTGTTTATTTATATATTTTCCATGTCTTCTGTAGCGACATTATTGGATAATCACACTGGTCTACTTTCCATGCCTGGCTGAGCTCACATTACAAAATTATGTAAAGACATAGGGAAAGAAGTAGACACTGTTTTTGATCCTAATACACAGAGATTTGGTTCAAGCCTTGAGGTAGGACATACGTGGAAGCGTTTCCAAACAGCATCAGCACCGCCAGCTCTTCGCTGAGGCCATTTGCTGGGGAGCGTGGCATCTATGAATGCCGTGGTGAGAGGGGGAGCTGCAGAAATGTAGAAAAACAAAGTCAATCTGTACTTTCCAGCAGTTTGGAAAAGCTTCTGAAGGACGGTAGATACGCCGTGGCAAATACACTGGAGTGAAATTCCCTCATTTAGGGATCATGACCTGTTCTCACAAGTGCATTATCTCTGGAAGAAAGCCTCTGTGCTGCAGAATCAATTAAAAACAACGAGACAGAATGGAAGGATTAAAAACAACAACTGCACAGCCGATAAGAGTGTTTGAAATCCTCATTTATCAGATAAAATGATTATCCTCGAAAGTAGTTGATGTGGCCATTAAAAACAATGGAGCCAGATTATTGGTTCATTTTAAAGTTTACAGTCAAATGCCAAACCTCATCGATTGCCGCAGCTGAAGCCCACATAGTCCCTATGCTAAATGAAAAAACAACAATCGATGGAGTTCAGTTTTTGTTGTCTAATAAACCTAACATTTGTGTGTGTGTCTCTTTTTGTCCGTTTTGTTGCTTGTTTGTCTATTTGTTTGCCTGCATTGATGGCTCAAGTCTGTGTGGCACCAAGGACAATTGTAGATTATTTGAATGAGTGAAAGAAAACTGGGAAGCAATCATCCGTAGCCCTCTTCAAGGAAGTGAAATATCCATATAATAAGAGGCAGATTATGTTTTAGTCTTTATCAACACAAACAGACAGACTCAGGCTCAGCAGAAAATCTATATTCTCTGTACAGTACACAGTTTAATATCCCAGCCATCATGTCCTTTTGAATCCATTAATCACTTACTGACAAGGCAGCGAATGTAACTCCACTCTGAAAGAGGCATTGCAGATAAAGTCTCATCAGTCAGACTTTTGCTGTGTGACGGCAGATCACAGCTGAAAAGCATCACACTTACAAAGTCTTGATGCATGAGCAGGTTCTATAATGTGTTGTGGAGATCAACGTGTCACATTGGATCCTTCTCCTCAGTCACGCAGCGTCACAGTGACCCTTCAGCTTGCATTAGAGGAAATCAGGCCGACCAATATGGGAGTGAGTTTTCCAGCTATGACCTGCCAACAGGAGGTTGTAGTAATTATGATGATCATGATTGAAGATCTTGTGATTTTAGTGCAGCCTAATGGAGATATTTCCAAAGATATATGATTGTCACCTCCATTATGTTATGTTATGCTGCATGTTATAGGCCTACCGTATTGAAAACATGTTTTTTTTAATCCATAAACATACTGTATGTTCTCCAAACTGTGTATATTACTAAGTACTTCAATAATAAAGCCGTACAAATGTATTCTTCGTAAATATAAGACCAAGTTGTGTTAAATAATTATGAATAGCATGTGTATCGTTGAATGTTAGAAATGCCGAGCTTCCAAATGTTCATAAACGCGTAACAAAGCAGTCAAACATCACATTTTAGTGGCATGAATCTAGTCCATTGAAACAAGCTTTTCATTATGTCAGAGGTATATGTTAGTTTTTACTTTTTTACTTTTTTTTACTACAAATTATCATATGGTACTCTAATTAAAATATGTATGCATGAAAGGAAAGCACTGCCACGCTACTGCAACAAAACACTCAGAAGCCATATCTCTTTTCGCCACAGTGCAGACTGACCAGGCCTGTCACTCTAGTTCATTTATTCACTCTGGGAACATCAATGTGGACACGACATGGGACCATCTGGCTCTGCAGGACCTCAAACATGTGCCACCATCCAGATACAGTGGAGATGAATGGAATGTTGCTCGTGATGTGTAAAATATTGAATAATGAGATCTCACCACCAAAGTCGTTCATTTAAATTAAAATAATCACAAACCACACTGTCAAGAGCTCAGATTGGGACAATTTCCTGTGTAAAAAGTAATAAATTCCAATAAAAGCAACTTCTGTGGATTATCCTCTTACTTATGTCAATGTATTCCTATTTTTAGAAAAATTTAAAGAGTCAATGTTGGTGCTGATTTAACAATCGGACAATTTAAAGAACTTGAACCTCAGCTATATAAGAATGTTAAAGATAACAACTACAGTAAGTGTCTGTCTCAACACCTATTTGCAGCTTATATGATTTACAAGTTGGTGCGCGCACAAAAAATCAACCCCTGGGAGAAAACTTGCAAGAATTTGCATCAAAGTGGCCGGTCAACATGCACATGGAGAGAGACATAGATGCAGGGATAACAACATCAAAATAAGAATAGTTTTGGGGTTACTTTATAATTGATCGGAGCAACTTCTGATTCATAAATTGGTGTTGTCGTATTTTTCCAATTTAATATTGTACTTTAATGTGATGTCACATGACGTTTCACATTTTCACAAAAAAATAAGAAAAAATGTCAAATAGGATTAAACTTGGAAACACACTTGCATGTATAATGTATAATATTCAGATCACTGTTCAATACAGATACATACAGAAACATCTTTCTTTCAGATATATTTACTGTTTAGCACAGGATAGCAACATCTTTCCAAAACGGATACACAGCACATTGGACCAAAACGGTACATTTTTTATTACGGTGGATGTTGGAATTGTGATCATCTTTTGACGTTCATCTTAGTTTACCCACCTTTTGATTTACCACGGCATCACTGGCCATCAGGGAGCTGATGTGGGCCAGAGAGGTTAGGGGCTGCTTTGTTCTGAGGCGAGGCTGACAGCCTCTTTATCTCCTCCTGTCAGACAGAATACTGTTTGATCTGCAGCTTCTCTGTGTCTTCTATCTCTGGTCAAATGACCTCAGCCAACTAGCAGAGGCTGTTTTGACAGCCCCACCACACCCAGGCTCGCTGAAAGTGTGAAGAAAGTGTGAAAGTGTTCAAGTCCATGTGGTTTTCTTAGTTTAGTGTGTATTTAACGAACAGTCCAAATCACACACACACATTTTCTTTGCCTTTGCTTGAATGTATTGTACCCACAGTGTGTTCAAACACACACCTTTAAGCATTCAAACACACAGAATATACAATATACACCTACTGTGCTTGAAGTTTGGCCTTGGCCCTTGCTATAGAACTAGCTAGAGCTGTAGTGAATGTATTTCACTGCCGCTCTCTGTCTCCGTCTCCTGTTCTTTTACAGGATGGGTGTCTTTCAGCAGCTCACATCACAGAGCCCTACAAACGGCAATTAAAACGGATGTGCTACACTGGCTCTGTATGGGGAGAGAGAGTAGAGAGAGAAAGAAAAAAGGAATGAGAGGGGACATGAGCAAGGGAGACGGAGTGAAAGAAAGAAAGAGTGGAAGTATGCGAGGGAAAATGTACAGCACCACCTCTCCTTCAAAACCATGACTGATACTGTGTCTATTGATCTTTATTACAATAGCAGCAAGCTGTAAAATGTTTGATGGTTTTGTACAGATCTTAGTCCCCCTCATTCATAATTACTGCTACACATGTAGAACCAAGGGCAACTTCAGAAGGGGCGCTGTTTGAAAAGCTGCTGTCAGACTGTGGGGATGATGGGAAATCTCGACGGGGCCTCACGGTAGCTCCGAGCCCTAAGGCTATCATTCCTCGTGCCGAACACCTGAAGCAACTTAAGTTTTTACAAAGATCAAATTATGGAACTGATTTCAAATGCGAAATGAGACCAACCTTGTCCCTTTACCCACAAAGTAACTCTGCTACTTTATTTTGATTTCTGACTTTGGTCCTGAGGGTTTATGAGGAAAACTCAATAGCGCTCATTTTGCAGAAATTCAACACCTGATATTCAGAGCAATGTGACCCAGGATTAAGGCTAGGTATTAGCATTTAATGTTTACAAATGCAGAAGTGAGTTTGTTTGCATGGACTTTATATCGAATGTAGACATTCTCTCCCTTGTCCTCGCTTTGTTATTAGCGTGTCCCTGCACTCAAAACTACACTGAGGAGAAGTTTGAGCTGAATGCTACACCAATCAAAACTTTAACTCATAATGTTGGCTGGGAGAAACAGCCTCACTCCAGCCAAAACAAAGAAGCAGTCGAGAGTCTTTGCAAGTTATCATCCCATGCTCTGTTTTCTGGGACAAAAGTGTGCAGCAGTACACCAGGACCCCCAGGATGGCCATGGCTCTCAGTCTCCTCTCTCTGCTCAAATTTTAATGTCTTCTCTGAGCGGGAGCCAGGGGAGCTACAGAACAGAGAGCGGGGAGACAACAGAACCAGAACACAAGACAATATATTTGGATCTGTTCCTCCATCGGTGGCATTTCATGTCAACGAGAAAAGCAAAGAGGCTAAATTATAGGACAGCGGTTTGAGTTTAAAGAGATGACAAGGGAAAGTTGTGTGCATGTGGAGAGATAGAGAGATCCCGCAAAGGACAGCAGACTGTGGCCAAGGTCAACATCAATAAAAACTTTAAAAAGCTTCAAAAACTTTAAAAAGTGACGTTGGAAAAAAAGAAGTCTTTGGATCAACGTTTATCTAGCAACACGTACCAAAATGACTGATAAAATGATGCTTTTCTGTACAGGCCGGAGCGATGGAGTAGGTAATTCCTCAAGGCATTTGGATAAACACCAAAGCTGAAAAATCACCATGATGCAACGGAGGCTGAGAGTAGCAACGACAGACAGGGACAACAGTCAGAAAAAGAAGAGCACCGATAGTTTACAGACAGAGAACAGTGTCCCAGCCAGAGGAGTGTTGCTTCCACCAGTTGAGAACAGGGAGAAAAGTCTAGCCTGGCACACCCTGAATAATGCATTACCCTCTCTGCAGCTGGGCAGATATACGGGCGAGGGGAGCACTGATTTTTTGCCCCCTGGCATTGTTGGAGATTTGAATAATGGATAGGTTAAATACTTGTGTTAAGAATTAATTAATGTAGGGTCTGTTAATTGGCTGTATTTATGTAATAGTCTGGACTCTAAAAAGGGAACAAAGATGGTTTTGTACAAGATAGCATGCAGAGTATATTGTAGTTAGCACTCTCTCTGTGGTCCAACATCTACTGCAACCCAATATCATCCCAGATGAGATCCGGCTGAGCTGCAGCACACCACCAGAAGCAGGAGCCTCTCTTGTCGCCTTGCTGCCTGCCACTGATTAACATTTTACAACCAGGGAATACTTTGTCACTGAAAAGAAAAGCAAACTTTGAGCTCTTGAAAGCAACGGTAGAGAGAAACGGGGAGGGATGGCTGGAGGGGGAGGAAAGGGGTTAAAGAAGAAAAAAAGAAAAAGAAAGAAAAGAGCATGATACACACAGTACACAGGAAGCATTTTCACATAGCACGTCATGTATACTTCATGAAGTCCTGACAGAGCAGTGCGCACATTCCCCATTCCCTTTGGCTGTCTCCGCCCGGCAGTCCGCACAAGCCAGGATGAACAAGTTGTTCCGGCCTCTCTCTCGCTGTCCTTCTTTCTCTTTCCCTCTTTCTGCCTCTCCAGGCTCTGGCACTGCTCCCGCGGGCTAGAGGTTATGGTGATGGAAACTAGGAGACGGCATGGGCTGTGGTCATAGCCAGCGCTGCCGCCGAGCTGGGTCGCCCTGCTGGTAAAGCTGGTGAAACTGGCTGTCTGCTCGATGCCCACTGCTCCAGAGCAGTGCATTACAGTGGGCCTTGTGTTCAGACAGTCTGACAGATCTCAACCTGAACACCCCGAGAACCCGGGGAATCAGCACTCCACGCATATATCACCAAGCCAACATCTACATCCTCTCTCTCTCCCTCTCTCTCTCTCTCTCTCTCTCTCTCTCTCTCTCTCTGCTTGTCTGTTGCGAAGCTATCTTGGTTGTTGTCTCTTCATCCTTCCCCGCTTGGAATCTCTTTCCTGACTTTTCCCTCTGTTTCCCCCGCTCTCGCGCACACTCGTGAGCCTCCCCCTTTCTCCCCCAGTCCCTCTTCAACTCTGCTCTCTCTTATTCTCTCATGTTTCTCTCTCTGTCTCTCCCTCCCTCTCCTTTTGAGATTCAATAAGAGCCCTGGAGGCAGGAGAAAGAAAACAGGGGGGTGTAAAAACATCTATGGCTTTATTTACAAAGGGTCCAGGTATTGCCCGGCGTTAAATCCGGGGGAAATGATTTATTTTCCGCCCATGTGTGGCACTGATCCCCGAGGCGTATAACTCAACAGTGGACCGGCTTCGTGCTTGCAATTTACGGTGGCTGCAGAGGCTCATAAAGGAAGAATGGATTAATCTGGAACACGACATAAACAATATGACTCTGACAGCCCTATTAAAACCTGTGCTACTCAGCATCAATTCTCTTTTGAGCTCTCTCTCTCTATCTTTCTGTCTGCGGGTCTCCGCAGTAAGCGTCTGTTGGTGGGAGGCCGACTGGTAGCTCTGGAAAACTGACCAGAGCTCACAGCCTTGTTATTGTGATTCCCAGAGTATCAGATTCAGAACGGGGGGTGGGGGGTGTTGCACATCTACATATAGCAACCGGACCTTTTAACTGTTTAGCCTTTGGACATCATCGGGGGTATCGGATGTACCGGGTCCAGAGTGGAGGCTCCCACAGTGCTCGTTAGACCCGGGCCGAGAAGGCTTCCTGTCCCAGCGCCGGTGGCCTCTCATTTTCCATGAGCTGGGCTTCTTTTGGGAATGTGCTGCGCTCACTTCTGTTGGCACGGGCCTCTGTCTTTGGATGTGTGCACAAATTTGTGGGGAAAACATGTTGTGCATGTGATACATGATATGGATTAGTAGTGGATGTACATGTATTCACAGACACACACACGCATACATACACAACCAGTTGTCAGCTGCTGCCTGACCCCCCTAGGAAGAGGTCACTCAGCATCTTCAATGAGCCCCAATGACCGATGGCGCACACACACACACACACACACATATAGACACACACAGCTTGCCATTTCCTGAGCTCCATCTCTGTCAGGGACAGGTGTATACTAAGCCACACAGAAAACACCCACACAGAGCATCCACCTAACCACAGAAGCTTTTAACACATTTAAAAACAGCATCTCCAAGATAGCAACCTGTCTCCGAGAGACGGACTGAGCGAGCGAGAGGGATGAGCAAAAAAAAAAAGGGAAAGTCCCCGAACAAGAGACAGAGTTACTAATTTATGTCGAGAAATGGATGAAAGCTTCAGAAGCGTCAGGCAGGGAGAAAACAGCCCTGAAATTGAAATCAATAAGTTCATTAGACTGCAGAGCCTGTTCGTGCTGCACCCTCCACTTCCCCTGCAGACAAACACAACAACACCCTGAAAAAAAAACTGGGGCGAAACAAGGCTTGACCTATGTCCACTAGCCAAGCATTCCATTTATTTAGCCCTTATCACAGGCCTGATCTGAAGAGGCAGCTACACACTGATAACGCCCCAGGATAATAGCAAGACCAGACAGGGTCTGACCAAAGAAAGACAGCCGAAAGAAAAGGGAAAGCGAAATAAAGAAAAATGCATTTGGGATCTTCTTGACATTCGTTCTCTTCTTTTTTTTTCATGTACACACACACAATGCTGAAATGTGAGGGGCTTGTAGGAAACTTTTACAAGGGTTGTTTTTTGCAGCTGCCTCTCTTGTTTGAGCCTGTAATTTAGTGGATCCCCATCAATAAGTGAGAGAATAGCTTTGTGGATGCTTGGCCTGACAGCTAACAAGACTCAGGCACTATCTGCAACAAACAGACAGAATAACAAACGGTGTTGTCTGCGTGCGCACATTGAACAAACCATGAATAGCGCTCATCGTTCATGAGGCGGTACAGTATTGTCAAGGCTTCGACTGAGCATATTGTACAGAAGCGATTGTGTGTGGTACAGGCATACTGTAGAAAAAGTTTTTAACCTTCTAAGTAACCTAAATAGTGTTTCTTCTCGTACAGTGGTAATCTCCAGAGCCCTGCAGGGTAGTAAAGATCAGTGCAGCTGATGTCTTCCTCCAACTAAAACAGGGCCCATTATTGCTCCTGTCCATATCAGCAGGGCCCTGCAGCCTGTGTCACACCACTTCCTATTGCTGATTTATGGCTACAAGGCTCAAGGGTGTTAGCATACTGCATATTCTCACAGTACCACACACACTTAGGCACACACAAAATCAACGAGGCACAAATTGTTCCTGACCTGAGCTCCACTTGCTGCACCGGAGGAAGCCAAACCTGTCTTCACGGCTGCCTTTATCACACTCACGTCCCCCTTTTCACCTGCAGATTAGCGCACAAGGCTAAATGGCCTGGCTAGACCAAGACCATATCTCCATTCACTCAAATGAAATACAAATGGACTTCTATGTATCTACAAAAGAAAATCTTCATTTCAATCCCTCTTATCCTAATACCTATGCAACACTGTATGACATTTCTTTCTCTTTCAATTCAAAGAGAGAAAGTGTTCGCCCTCCATCCGGAGGCTCAGGGAGTCACAATCCCAGGGGGGTTCTGGGAACCCAAACACATTGCTACTGTTGGCAATCCATTGCTCACTAAAGAGTTCAACAGAAGCCAAAACATTTGTTACGGACTCATTTCATTTCCTGGTAGGAATGTCCAACACTGCAAGGCAAATGTGAGAACACGCGTTTACATAGGAAAGCTCAAAGGAAACCAAGAGTCAAGCTTTTCCCCTTAACAGAAACAAGAGCAGCTTTGGAGCTCTTGGGGAAAAGGGTGGTTTGGGTGGGGGGGGGGGGTTGAAAAGAAGAGGGGAGGGGTAAATGGTCAGCTAACATTATTGGAATGCAAAGGAAAGCTCAGCATATGGCGACACAGTTAACTGGTGACGAGGCTGAATGCCGTCTAAACAAATGTCCCCAGGTTCAGTTCTCTTGATGAGTCCTTCAACGAATATTTGTTTGCTGTGGAAATGACCGAAGCTAAACAGTGGACAGTGTATCTGTGCCTTCTGGCTCTGGATACAAGCATACAATGTGAATGCAAAACACTTCGAGACTAATATTCCTTGTTGCACACCCAACAAACAGCCTTGCATTCCCCAAGATGGCATAAAGATTTTACATTTTCTATTTGCGGTCTCTCTCGCCGTGTGTACAGCTGAGCTTCATCCAAAATAATACTGACTACATAGGAGTGTGTCCAGAGGTGTTTCACAGCTTATCCATATTTAAGGCCTGGAACTTACTGGCAGGGCTTAGCCCCGGGCACACGAACAGCTCAGCCATATATATACAGGAGACAGGGCATTTGAAGAGGCCACTGTTGACCATTTATTTATGAAGTCAAAGCTCTGTGGCAACAAGCTATCCACTCTGAAATGACTTAAAGCGCTTATACCCATGCTGAATATTTCATCTTTGGATTGCTACTCCTTTTGAGTCCCTTTCAAGGTAGGGGAGCGAAGGGGAAAGACACAGGGTGAGTAAGAGCATAGAAAGAAAGAGAGGACACTGCAGGTGATGCAAGACGCCTTTCTCACCTAGTCAAAGTAAACAGGTGGGGCTGGCAAAGCAAGTGGAGGAAGGAGGGAGGGGAGGGAAAGTGGGTGCTGCTCACAGGCCTCAAGGTCAGAAGAAGGAGAAGCTTATTATTCTCTCTCTCCATCTTGTCTTGAGCTTGCGCCGGCTCATTCTTTCGTCTCTGGCTCTTTCCCTATCTCTCTCCTTTCCCAGCACAACCATCTCGGAAACTAAACCAGCACCTTTTTTTGCAGAGTAGAGAAGAAGAAGAAGAAATGCTTAGGGCAGGGAAAAAAAGGGCCTCAGGAAACAAAACGTTGTTGGGCACAGATTTGACAACATTCAGGGAATCTTAACCATCTTTTAAAAGGACTCAATCGGTTATGAAGCCAGGATACTGAGCAGAAAGCCCCGGCTCACTGGAAATGTAAATGCACACTTGGCAGGCAGTGAGAGCAGTCGCCTACTCCCTTTCTCTCATTCCACCTCCTCCTCCTCTACCTTCACTTTGCTCTCTTTCATTTTGATCTGTCTATCCATGGTCTGTGTGCGAGAGGAGAGGCGGCTGGCAGGTGGCTGTGTGCAAAGGTATTGAGGCCTATGAAATATTTACCAAAGCAATAATGACTCCCTGGACAGAGTGGAGGAAGAAGGCGAGGAGGGGAGAGGGGGGCTGGGGGAAAGAGTAGGAAGAGAGAAATAGGAGAGTGCCTGTCTTCTTTTTTGTCAGAAGCAGGGATGAACAAAGATGAAAGAAGCAGACCTGAGACTTTAAAACTTTAGTTGTTCTGTGAATAGAGAATAAAGACTAGTAGTGACACACTGAAGTGCTTAAAAGTACAGAGAACGGTGCTAACAAAATCCACAGCAATTGGTTTATATTTGTCCCTAATCTGAAATAAATTACAAAACCCTGCCGTAATTTTGTGACTTTGACATATCATCTATAGATAGAGTAGCATATTGGACAAATAAATGAAATTTTCTTGTTTTTAAAAGGCTGTTTTGTAAACAACAGTAGGAGTGTCTGAAACATACAGTATGTGAACACACACACACACACACACACACACACACACACACACACACACACACACACGCACACACACAACATACATAAACTCTTTTTGTAATATTACCCTCTCCAGGACGGTTGGAGAGTAAAACTTCCAGGACGAGTGCCCCTGTGGTGAGTCTTTAATGCATGGGCCTCCTCTTGTTTGCAGACAGGACTCAGCACCACACTGTGGGCCAGTTTGATCCGGACAGCCAGCAGAGCATACTTCAGATGAGACAGAGGAAGGAAACGCCACTGCGGTGCTGCTGTTTTCCCTTCATAGCACGACCAGGATGCTGGGGTGGCTCAGAACAACAGTGAGCGCTCTAACCCAAGACTCAGGGTTAAGGATGGAAGGACGGACGGCCTCGGTGTGGCGGAGGTAGGGGGTCCGTTTGGATGTGTCTACAATGGGAGTGAGCCGCTGATAGAGAGCAAGGGTTGGGACAAACAAACATGAACCTTTGCACTGTTTGACTCTGAATAGGACAGATAGAGAAATATGCATCCTATAAGTAGAAATGGTTACACTGAAAAATAACTATCAGACAAAATAAAGTAGCTTGATAAAATACAACATTCACCAAATTCAAGAAGATGGAAGAGGATATGGAAATGTTTAAATCAAATCTAAGTTATAGCAGGATTTTGGTTGACACTAGTGTCGTAGTGAGTACATGGATTTTCACTTACCTCAGTGGCAATTAAACCAATAATTCCTGCAGTAATATTAATTATGATGTGCCCTCTGAGCTACAAACACCAATCAGCACAAAAAGTCCAATAATCAGCTCTTGCATAGTCACTTTGAGTAGTTGTTACTGGCATCTTCCCACCACTTTCCTACAGCGCAATGACTTTGCAGGGCACTCCACTGCATGTTAGCATGGAAGATTTATGTCAGGCTGCAAGTATGTGTCCAAAACATGACACTCCCTGTGTACTCCCCGAAGCGAGAGGCTACACTTCCTGATCAGCAAGCCTGACACACTGGACAGCTGACCTTTGACACCTCATTTCACCTGAGTTGCACAGCGACCCCGCAGCCCATTCTCTGGCTCCTGCAGGGTCGCTGGGGTCACAGTTGACACAGCAGTACTGTGTTATGCTGAGCTATGAGAGCCTCCACACATCAGAAACACCCCTTCACTCAGGAAATCACAGTGAAACCAAATGAAATATACAGCGGTGTGTGCAAATATGAGTCAACTTCCTTTTCTGGTTCTTCTTCAAATAATAATATATAATTATTATAATGTTAAAGATGATTGTGCATTTTTGTACGAGTCAGTCAGGAAATTCCTTCAATCCAATTATACATTTGTCTTCTTCCTCTATGTATCTTTATCAATGCAAACATACATTTCTCACCATGAAAATATTTGCAAACTAAAAAGAATGGGAGGAGGTAGGTGGATAGAAAAGATTGAGCGCCTTCTAGAACAAATGTGTCATGGGGGCCATTTTAAACAAGCCCATCTGTATGATCCATAATTGATCAGCGTGACGGAGTGTAGTGCGGCAGCGCACATGGGCCACATCTGACAAACGACTAGACACGACCTTAAGAGCTGACCTATAGGAGAAGGGGGCGGGAGGGGGGGGAAACAGAATGAACATACCAGAAAGCCTCGGAGAAAAATCTATGCAGCTGAAGTGAAACCGCATTTCGTCTGATGAGCGATGTTAAACAACAACTGGACCGGCGGGCAATTACCATGATTGGAGTGCTGCTGTGCCTTTTGAGAGCCATCGAGACAGAGACAGAGAGACGGAGTTAGTGGAGAGGTATCCCCACCTTCTGCCTTCTCCATTGGCCACAGAGGCCCAGTGCTCATTAGCATGCAGGCTTTTACAGGCCTGGCCAAAGTAGTCAATGCTCTCCACTTTATTTATTAGTAAATAGAGACAGATGGCAATGAGGAGGTGGTATCGACTACCCATAGCCTTTTAAACAAGAATCAATGGCAGGGGTGGAGCACTGAGATGGGAGGCATTAACTCGCTAATATAGCCTTATGAAATGAGCCGGAGTTGTGTTGCGGCTTCTGAGGCTGGATTCTCTCACTCTCCAAAGCCCATATATACAGTGCAGTTTATGGTTTTCAATTCGTGTGTCATGGCAGGGGGAAAGGATGACTTTACCGTTGACTTACAGGACCTGACAGCTGTCGACATATTTACAAGCGGATACAATCCCATCGATTAGCCAAGCAGTCGTGTTGCAGGTTTTATTTTAGTGGCAGAAAAGCATTAGAACGTAGCAGCGCTTGGATCCTGGATCGAAGCACGCATGTGATGTGGTTGTATGTGACAAGGTGAGAAGGCCTTGTAGCCGTCAGGTAGACTGGTGCGCGCGCACACACACACACACACACACACACTGTCGCAGTGTGTCCGGATATGGGGGAGTCAGGATAGCAGACTTGCACTGCAGATGTCCACATTTACATTTACAGCATGTCCAGTTTAGATTAATCCCACTAGGGGGGTATTGATTGTGGGCGTGTGGCTGCAATAAATGTACCAGTATTTTAAGGAATGGAGCGAGAAAGTGCAGTAAAAGGACAGGAAAAGAAATAATGGAAAAGTGGTAGTGTTAATGTGAGACAGAGACAAATGGATGGATAGATAGATAGATAGATAGATAGATAGATAGATAGATAGATAGATAGAAACAGAGGTGTTGGGCTCATGTCTCATCTCTGAGATGCTGCGGAGGCTTGCTGTAGAGCTGCTGTCAGAGGTCATCTCCATCATCTATATTAATAAGTCTTTATCATCTCCCAGCACTGTCTGCCAGCACACACCAGCCCCAGTCCAACACAGAACAACTCGCCCTACCCAATAACCCCGCAGCCCCCTGCACAGGGACCGGCTGAGCTGCAGTGAGCCAGCGCCTCACACCACCCACCGTCGAGGCAATTAAGAGTTTAACCTGGATGCAGCCCGGGGAATCCAGAGAGAGACTCCAGTCAAATAGAGTAAGGCTCTGAAGATGGAGAGGCCGAGGGAGGGAGGCAGAGAAAAGTCGGACGAGGGATGTATGGAGAGATAGAGAGAAGGATGATGCAAGAAAGGTAAGAATGAATAGGAAGTGACAGGAGAGCAGGGGAAAAGAGGGAAGGAAAAATGTCTGAGTACATAGACAGACTGAAGAATGGCAGAGGCTGGTCGAGGCAGAGGGAGTGAATCTCAGCACAGTGTACACAACCCTCTCCTCCATGAGAAGGTCACAGCTCTCTCGGAGGACTCCCTTAAATAAAGTCCCCTAACCTGCACTTCTCTGGGCAAACAACCTCCTCTGCTCTTTATTAACTAAATATGAAAGGACTTTGACCGGGGGACAAAAATTCAATATTTTTCCCCCACCAAATATTTAAACCAAGCAAATAAACAGACAAATAAATAGATCTCCCCTGCCAGGGGAGCGTGGGGCAGTCGGTCCCCTGGATGTAATTTGACGGCCCACTTACTTGGAGGGCCAGAGCCCAGTGCTACTCAGACACTCATTTGAAGAGCTGTCAATCAAGAGGCAGCAGAGTTGTCGTTGGGGATATGTATATATATGTGTGTGTGTGTGTGTGTGTGTGTGTGTGTGTGTGTGTGTGTGTGTGTGTGTGTGTGTGTGTGTGTGTGAGTGTTTGAAAGGCTGGCCAGCAAATCATCCTCAAGGTTGGAGCAGATAAGGTGAGCGTCTCTCCTGATGAATACATCACACATTCCTGCTCTCCTTACTACCTCTTTTAAACTATCCCTCCGCCCTCCTCATATCCATCCCATACCACTTCTTCCCTGCCCATCAAATCACCTAATATTCACCATTTTATCTGGTCTGTCTTCTGGTGGCGGCGGTGTAGAAGCAGAGAGATGCAGCTGCTTGAGTTCTGCTAATCCCGTGCAAATGATTAACATTTAAACAGGCCTGTGAGCTTGTACCTGTAATGTTTACACCTTTGCTCCTTCTATATACCTTTATATATATATATACATATATATATGTATATATATATATATATATATATATATATATACATATATGTATGTATATATATATATATATATATATTCATATTCTTTTTTCTTTTCTTTTCTTTGTTTCATCTTGATCTTCAATCAATTTTTTTTTATATATTAGGTAGTGTTATGGCCCACCCCAGAGAGACTCTGAGACTCAGAGAGAACATAAAAGTCAAGGTTTGCCAAAAATATAAAATATAATCAAATTAAAGGATCAGTCTTTGGTTCTAGGTTCGTTCGTATGTCCTTTTGTTACATCCAATTTATTAAAAGAGATTTTGACAAAAAATAATATATACTGTACATATTCGTCCATTATTGCCTCAAGGTGGAATGCACTTTATTCTCGCTCTTCTCCTCTTGTGCTACCATGCAAAAGAAACTGTGGAAAAACAACAGCACTGGTTGATTAGGCAAACAGCTTAAAATGACCTATATTAACAGTCTGGCCAAAGCAGGACATCTTCTTTGTGCCGCAGAGTACAAGTTGATTACAAGTTGATAAGGTTAGTTGACATTGGTATTCTTTAACCATGGTCACAATCTTTCCTTAACCAGGTGGTTTTACTTGTTTAAGCTAAATTACCTGTACTGATCTGTTTTCCTTTGTTACTACGGGTTAATCTTGTGTGTTGTCATTCCACAAGTACCTAAATGGCTCGTGGTGTTTGACTACTTCATCTCCTCCTTCTCCCCTTGGCCTGTCTTTCTAAAGTGAAGTGATGCTAGCCTAAGCCTTTTCTCCCTCCTGCTGGGCAGGGAGTGGTGGTGGTGGGGGGGCCAGGCGCTGGCAATATCAAAAAGTCCTTTCATCCATTTTAGATGAGATGCAGATGACTCAATTATGCTTGGCTGGACATCAAGACCACTTGGCGGACAAGCTGCTAACGCTGGAAAACGATCCATTTAATCCCACTGAAATGAATGGCAGGGTGCTAACAGGGCTTGCAACGGTAAGAGGGTGAGACAGGTATGAGCGCAGATTCATCAGCGCTGCTCTGGAGGAACAGCACTCAGTGTATGTGAAAACGGGAAGGGGGATGAGGCCTGGGTAGCGGAGGAGAGACAGGAGGGAAGAGAAGGATTTCAAGATGGTATGCTCAGTATTTCAGCGTCATAAAATTGAGACCAAGATGCTAGAACAGGCTTTTGTTGATGAAAGCAAAGAGAACCAACATTATGCTAGAATAATGGAACGGATATAAAGTTGAGCATTATCGAACAAGCAAGGCTCGTTTAGTGTTTTAAAGTAATCCAGTTTATTTCTGCCAACAAACAAATCAGCAGTTTCGCCTACAAAGCCTCCCAATCTTCTTGCTCACAACCTTTTTTGTTTGTTTACGGCAATTATAAAGATGTATTTAAATCCATCCAGAAATAATGTAATTAAAATGAAAATGTGAAAATGCTACGAATATTACTTTTTAAAGGAAGCCCCGTTTCATTGGAATGTAACTGAAGATTGAGTGGCACATTTGACCAGAGGTGTGCAAAAATGGGTCAGCCTGGTCAGATTGGAAGTAAGTGAAGGAGAGATAAAACGATCAAGGTCCTGCAGGACTGATGATATCGGGGCCGCTGGTCACTAGAGCCGGGGCCACGCCGACGACCCACAAACATGCTCTACATTTGATCAGACAGCTGTTTGATCTGCAAGGCCTCTCTCCCACAAGAGCCCCTCTGCACTCTTCAACTACACATAAGGACGCACACACTCATCATGCCAAACCCTCTACTCATCAAGGCTGCTCAGCTGCCAAGCTTCCTGACAGCATCAGCATCAGCATCAAGACTTCCCCATCACTTCCCTTTCATTCTAATACTTAGTGAACTGGGGGCAGTGAGCATGTCAGTGGTGATCAGCCTGCTAACAGAGAAGACAGTTGGTTTGCAGGAAAAGACGCTTCAGATTTTAGAAATCAGCTCAACAGCTCCAGTGACCCCTGGGTTTGGTTGGAGCAAGTCATTGTATTTTCCGAAATTATTTAATCAATAAATCTAAATCTAAATTATTGATAAAACGGGAAAAATATATTAATAATAAGAATCTGATAGGAGGAAGATGTTTTGGCTTGAAAGAAAAAACCTTATCTTTACTTTTTTCACACCCATAAAGAGTAGTCATTGTAAATGCTGCCTTATATTTACACTGACACAAACCTCCTGCGGTCTGCCTTTTTTTACGACCTTTAGTGCAATTAACAGTTGCAAAACATTAGGGCTGGTGTTGCTTCACATGTAGTCAATCAAGCCAGTGTTTTGTCGGTGCAGAGTGCTGTTTGTCTGTGTTGGTGACAAATGAGTGCGGCCCATCCCACTGCTGACAGCCGCCCCAGAGCGCCGATGCTATCTTCAGCTCTTCAGCCAGCTTCTACAATTACTACTGCCTCTCTGGCCCCCGGGCCTCCAACACCAGCCAGCACTTTGGAACCTGGGACACACACACACGCACACGCACACCCGCGCACACACACACACACACACACACACACACACACACACACACACACACACACACACACACACACACATTGCGATACATTACACACATCTATTCATTTGTAGAAACTTTACACATGTAGACACGCAACACAAATACTATTGCGTGTTTTGTACAGAATGCATCAAGCTGGTCAAAAAAACAAGTACAGGTTATGCAATCTTAACATATAACATTATTTAACATTAGGGTTGATGTCAGATATCCTCCATTCTAAATATATGAAATAAAATTGTCTTTCGTTGACATTGATAGTCATCATTCACCAAAATAACATAATATGCATGTTGCATTTCTAAATTATTCTTTACAAATTACATATAAAAACAATGTGGATTTAGATCCATTTCCTGATTTCATTAAAGTGCACTCCAATCAACTCAAGCCACACACCGAAACATTTGACTTGGATATGACCCCAAACCGATACCTCTCCCCACCACACACCTGGTTATTTTATCTCTCCCTGCACCTATTGTTGGCCTAATTGAGGGTGGCTTGGCTGGTTGGCTGGCGGCTGACCCCGGTCAGAACAATGCATACCTGTGGCTCTCACCAGAGCTGTGTAATTGTCTCTTCAAGTGGGGCCCTTTTCCCGTCTGCCCCCGAGGGAAGAGCGCTCCACGCTCATCCATCACTCAGTCACTCAGCCACTACAGGAAGTGGTTAACATGGGTGACCTCTGGGAATGGCGGTCCACTGGTGGGAGAGGGTGTGGAGTTGAGGTTTTGGAGACACATACAGAACATTAGCCATCCCTTCAACACTGACAGTGACATCACTCTATCAATCAATCCATCAATCAATCCGTCATAGGAGCTGTTTGGTCTGCTAATCCAGCCGGTTCCTTTGAAGTTTAGAGAAAACAGAAAGCTGGCAGTCGGCCAAAACAGAAAAAGACAGATGCAAAAGCTTCTTTGTTGGGTATAGAGCAGATGTATGTATTTAAAATAACTTTTGTCTTTAATGTCCACTTCTCAAATATTTAAAAAAAAGTCCACAATTCATGCAACAATGTTTGGCTTCCACTACCTTTGCAACTAGATAAGTCTACAGCCATAGCTGTATTTAACACCAGCATGCCAACATACTCACAATAACAATGTTACCATTGCTGCTGCTTCACCATGTTTACTTTAGTGTTAGCATGCTGACATTTGCAATGCAATGTGGCATCCAACACAAAATGGAATGTCATTAGTTCTCTCAAGTATGTATATATTTCATTCAGAAACCAAAGTATTGGAACAATTAAATCCTTGACCTAATGGTGGTGCTGAATGTGAGAGCCCTCTACACCCTGTCTGCCTGTTACTTGGTTTGTGTGACTACTTTCTGCCAGGCATTAGAGGCGGGCATGGCAGAGTTTCATCAGTAAAATGGCAACATTATGTGCCAGTGCTCTTTTACAAACCCTCTCGGCGCACCGTTACCACTCCATGAGACACCCATGTGACTCTTGGTTGGCATTATGGCTCCTGGGTTGTGACATAAATTAAAAGTAGTTTGAGGTCAAAACTAATAGAAAACCTGTTCTGTTATTTGACAGTTTTGTGGAAAGAAAGCAGCATCATGCTAGTCATAGTCAACATTTCTTTGCCTTCAAACCAAACGTTGTTTTCTCCATGGGAAACTGACATAAATGTATTTGTATTACCACCCGTTATCTTTAACCCCTTATCCTGTTCAAGGTCAAGGGGGGTCTGGAGCTGATCCCAGCTGACATTGGGCAAAGACAGGGTACAAAGACATGCAGTTTAGGTAATTGATGACTCTAAATTGCCAGTAGGTGTGGATGTGATCGTGAATGGTTGTCTGTCAATATATGTCAGACCTGTAATAGTCTGGCGACCTGTATGGATGGATGGCGTTTGTATTTAAAAGTTCCGGACACATGTCTGTGACTGGCACTGTGAATTGTCCTGGTGCAGTGAAGTTGACCATTCATGCCCTCATAGCAACTTCATTCAAATGTTAGGGATTATTTTTTGGGCCTATTTTGCATGTAAGTACTATTGCTCTTTATCTCGAGGGAGACAGAGATTCAAGGGACAGGCTACTTCCCAGTACACCACAGAGGGAGAGCAATGAGACACATTATTGCTTGGCTTGTATATAATACATTATAATATATGGTCAAATACAACCAATCAACGTATGAACTGAAACACACGCATGCATGGAAGAAGAAACTTTTGTACCTATCGTAAGTGTTTTATCCACCCGGAATTACAAAATAATAGAGGACAAAAGCACACAGAGAACAGAAGGATGCAGGTTGTTGGATAAAACACAGTTTTCTTTATTTACTGCCATTCCTATTGCTTCAGACAGACAAGCTGTGGCACAAGGAGCATAGAGTGATTCAAAAAAGTCAACGCTACTGCCGATCTACAAACAAATCTCTGACAACAACAAACAAGAGAGGCGCAGCAAAAGAAGAAGCAAGAAGAACAGCGTTTGGCAACTATTAACATCTTGGAAACTTCAGAAGTAAAAACAAAAAGGAGTGCATTCTGCATTTTTAATAGTAAACAGCGTTTCTACTTCATCGTGAACTAGATAGAGAAATGGAATTAAACAAGTAGGGCTGCTACACTACTCTGACGTCGGCCCCCTTTTCCACCCTTTTTAGCTGTTTTGAAAGTGGATTTTGTCAGAAGCGTCGGATCTGTCTCTCGGTTACTCGGATGGCCCGCAGCATTACAGGGGAATGTGGTGCTCTACACACTTTAAGAGTAATTAAAAGCGATTGAACAGCTGTAATTATGAGAAACGGCGGTTGTGTTCCGGGTCATTCTATCAGTGTTGCCTTTCATCAGAGCAGAGGCGCAGGGGCCCCGCTGCCAGCCTCTGTTTCTCCATATGCATATCTTCAAGAACAAACAACTGGCAGGCTGCCTACAGGCTCTCTCTCTCACACACACACACACACACACACACACACACACACACACACACACACACACACACACACACACACTATCAAATTCAAACACTCGCGCCACCATGTAGACATGTGGGAGAGTAAGCGTGCACAAACACACGGGCCGACGACTAATCACATGTTTATTCACATGGCTAAATGCACACAAACAAACACACATGTACACACTGTCACACCTCCACATGGCACAAGCACACAAGCACACCGTAAAACACTCAACAACACATTCGTCATGCTCCCCCATTGGGTGACATTCATGACATAATACTTTCTTATAATAATCTTTCTTTGGTGACTTCAGGCTCATTCTATTTCTGAACACAATAAAAGGAGGTTACAATATACACAAGTGAAGAATGAAATACTATGTGAACAAAGTGAGTTTATTTAGTTGTTTTACTTTTCTATATTGTATTATATAACACTGTGTGACAATTATGAAGCATATATGTATGTACTGCACTGTGAATCTATTGATAAAAGCATGTCTGGTTTACGTGAGATTAAGCAACAGAATGCACTAAGATAATAAATAGTTACACAATGTATGCTAACACTGAAACGCAGGTTTCGCTTATGTTCGACCGTCGTGACACTAGTAGCCTGTCGGTAAGCTTGCTTGTTGGCATGTTACTGAAGCGCTATTTTGGTTCTATTGGGGTTTGTCTGGGTTTCCTTACAGCCAACTCCAAGCTGGGGTGGCTGAGCTGGGATGGGGTGGATCCCCCGTGTAGATGAACCAATCAAAACAAAATCAATCTTGGTGGGATCACAGGTGTCTGTTCTCTCAGCTGTGGGTGGCATTCAGAGAAGCTGGTGGGTGTTTCCTTGTCTTTCTTTCTCGGTTCCTCTATCCATCCTTCACATCCTGTTGAAAAAGACAAAATTATAAACAAATACAAGTTATTTTCATTTTCATCAACTGTCATAATTGGACATAAGACACCCGGTGAGGTTAACTCAACAATCTGATGTAATCGTGAACTTAATGCTGCGTTCATACCAAAAGCGTTGCGAATTTTCGCAACCATTTGCATCTGAGCATTGACTTTGCATGTAATCTACCCGCACGAATAATCATAACGCTTTTGGTGTGAACGCAACATAACACATCTACAGAAGCTCAATTGAGTTAATATATTGGCCATTTAAAGGCTTGCTCTGTGACAACTAGTGGTCGAAATGCCTTAATGCAGGTCTAGAGGGTCCAGGGAACACCCAGTTTTATGATTGGTGGAGTATATTGTGGAGTGTGTATGTAAAAATACAAGGCCAGGCAAACTTTTGTTTGTTATTGGCATTTGTCGCTTCACATGAACAATATGCAAAATACTATCCATCTATCTCTCATATATATATATATATATATATATATATATATATATATATATATATATATATATATATATATATATATATATTTATATATATATTTATATATATATATATATATCTTACTTGACATAGCATTCATGTGTCTGTGAGAATTTATGTGAAAATAAAATAATAAACAAATAAAATTAAATCACAGATGAGTAGTAAGTAAACAAGTTGTACGTATACAACATGTACATACAACTCAAATTTCCACACTTCAACATCTCAGGGGCCAACCTCCAGAGCAGTGACTCCACTCTGTTGATGATGTCAGCCAGATCAAAGGGCAGCGGCATGTTGGGGTCATCCACACCCCAGAAGGGCCGGTCCACTGGGGCCTCCTCAGGGGGTAATGTCTGCGCCAGACTTGAGTGGCACCTGAGGCAACAGGACACAGGAAACAAGCGCACCCATTAACTCCTCCCGCCCATCAAAACCAACTGGTAGACACTTATCAGTAATAGGGCACACGTCTCAGGTTGCGCACTAAACTTTCTACCAGTGCTTTCTTTTTTTGACATGTGGGTACTTCTGTCCTAGTAACATCAAAACTACTGTAACAAGATAACTCCATATGAAGGAAACTATTCTCAAATCGTCAGGGGTTATGTTTCTCCATCCTGTAATTGCAACTTAATTTATTCTAAAGGAAGTCGTGCACTTGTCAACAGAGGGATTGTAGTTAAGATAAAGAGGAATCTTTCTATCTGGATCTCCTATATTGACTGATCGGGTCTAAAGGGGTAGACCCCAGAAATGTCAAGTTGTTAAGTCAATGATATGTGTGTGTGTTAACTCGTGCCTAAACACACAGTGAGTAATGTGTGTTTGACCAGGAGGCAGCCGGCTTGTGTGTTTCCTCTCT
This sequence comes from Taurulus bubalis, assembly GCF_910589615.1. Classification (NCBI taxonomy): domain Eukaryota; kingdom Metazoa; phylum Chordata; class Actinopteri; order Perciformes; family Cottidae; genus Taurulus; species Taurulus bubalis. The sequence continues at coordinate 22,800,154 of NC_136592.1, forward strand.
GTTTTATGACCGCTAATAATACTGCTCTCAATTAGAACCTCTGGGATATGAGAGAGTAAGTGTGTCTGTGTGATCTGTGTGCTCAAAGGAGACTGGAAGTTCTTCTTACAAATGCTTCAGATAAAAGCATCTTTCCCTTTCGTATCGCTAATGATAATATAACTATTGATTTGTATGCAACTTGCACTTCCTTTTTTTGGCATTTCTAGTGAGCTAAAAGGAGCTGCACATTAGAGACACACTGATGCATCAGGAAAGTGTTTCTAAAGCCATGAATGGCAGCAACAGTATCAAGCTGATGAGAAACCATGATATCATGTACCGTGATTAATGCCCCATTCATTCTACTCACACACAGCAGGATGCGTTCAGAAGAACATCACTCTCTGCCGCTGCAATCACGGCAGAGCCGTGAGAAATCCAGCCCTTTTCACATCACTGTGTTATTTTCATATGATTAATAATCTGGGGTTAGTTGTAATTTCTACAGTGCTTGGAACCCCCACAGACCATAGCCACATCTTTTGTCAGACCAGTGTAAATATTTACTGCGGTGACTTGGTGTTGCTCTCCGCTGTCATTGTAAATCTGCCCTCCCTCTGCCTCTTGACAGATGAGAGTGACCCCTGACCTGGGGGTGAAAGAGGGAGAGGAGGAGGATGGCATTTGTGTGTGTAGTGTGTGTGTGTGCTTGTGAGTGGTGGCCTAAGATTTCCTTCTTGAGCCACAAGGTGATTTCTACTCCCCACTCAGTCATGATACCAGGGTCTGTCCTATCATATTCCTTTACCCCATCCAACACCCTAAAAAACCTCAAACACACACACACACACACACACACACACACACACACACACACACACACCACCACCACCACCACCACCTTGTGGCCAGTGACTAAAGAAGGGGATGGGGAGGACACAGAGAGCTTAAGAGAAGGATATGATGGCCGGCTATGGATGGATGAGGGGATGTTAAAGTTGTCAGGGGACAGCCGGGGGCTGCCACAATTTGTGGTTATATATTTTCACCGGAGCCACTTAATGTTCGACTGGCTCTCGGCCTAAGTGCTGCATTTTGGTGCGGTTAGCCCTTTAAAGAGCTGCTGCATTACAGTGGTGAGGAGCAGCATTAACATCCACTGTTCCAATATATCTTCTGCGCTCTGGATCAGGGCCTGATAATAGCATCTGTTAACATGCACTAAGTACCATTATGTAGCACATCACTTCATAAATAATACGATTAGGCGACCTTGGGGCTTTGCGACGAGCCGTGTGTTTAAATGTTCTCATCATTTATTTAGGGTGTGAATTAAAGGAAGCGCCACTTCAGAGAAGGAGGAGGAGGACATGGCTGGCATACATATCTACAGAGTGTACGAGAAAGAGAGAGAGGGAAAAACTGACCAAGACAGCACATAGTCACACTGTGTGGTGCTGCTGACATCAGCTTGAGGACACCACAGGCCTTGGGAACCCAGGCCTTTGATTTGGTCTGATTAAGTATTCATGCAGTAGAGCTATGAGAGAAAACACTCGCCTCTATTCGGCTGCCCTGACTCATTCTGAGAGGCTACATGCCGGAAAAACCTGACCAGCCGTCTTCAACAGAGGGGCTGCAATTATCTGACAAGGGATCTTGCAACATTAGCTTGAAAATAGAAAGCTCCTGGGTTACCAGAGATATAAAAGATATCAAGACTGGAAGACTATCAAAGATAATATAGTGTAGGTAATTCAGCACACACTTTTACACAATCTACCACTGTTCACAGAGCACCGTCCCTTGACTGCTAAAATGGAACCAAACAAAAAGTCAATATCAAGCGAGGTGCCTTAAGCTCTCCAGGGCTCTTGCTAGAAATTCAGTGTAAGCCACAGTGGCGTACAAACAAGACTTTCCCATGGCAGAGCAGCCCACCTTAAAGTTAAGGTCAAAGACAAAGAGGTCTGTAGGGGGGGTGGCAGGAGGCAGTGAATGTGTTTGTGAGTCCAGGCTGTTCCAATGGATTAACCCCAGACAGATATGGGCCTAACTATCCCATCTGGCGCTCGGTCAAGAGAGATTGGCAACACAATCACTCATTTCAATTTGTCCTGAAACCTTATAGCCTGGCAGGCCCCTGCTCAAATGGTATGCTAATGTGAAAGGTATCTAGGATTCTATCGCCTCTATTCCACAGAGGCCTTTCCCTCCACGCAGCACAGTGCACTTGAACTGCGGCTGGGGCGGGAGCTCCACGGCTCTCGCTGCAATAAGGTCCGGAGCCCCCTTTGCGCTCAAACTAACCACTTTAGCTAAAGTGAGTGTTAATTATGGACAGGCAAAGCAGTCAATAAAAGGTTAATGTAAAAGTCAAAGGATAAATTCCTTTAAGCATTGCATCATTCCACCATCTCCGCGACCAACACACTGCTCGCAGGTCTCCTAATCAATACGTTTTACTGTAATGCGCTCCCCATCGATTTCCGCCCCCCCGCCCACCCTCCCTTGCTCCATGGTCCGGCCTCCATCACTTGGTTAAAGGAAAGGAAGAGGAAGAGAGAGGTGGGGGGAAAGAGAGAGAGTAAATAAAATGATTAACCTCAGTTTCACTTTGTTGTTTCACTCTTAGTCTCTCTCTGAAAGGCTTGTTAGAAGAGAGCAGGGTGGTCCAATATCATCGTTGCCATCACCACCATCACAATCATCAGCCCGCTCGATCTCTGGCCGGTGTGTAATTGTGTAGTAGTTCACTCAAGCAGGGCCATACATTAAAAGGCCTTCTGCTCTTAACAGGATGGAAACCCGCCTAATAGACAACATCAATGCTTCCAACTCTTGCAATTACACTGATAAATGCACAATTGTGTCAAGCCAAGTGAAAAAGAACCGAGAGCACGTAGATAGGAGACAACGCTTATTGCATTATGGCTACAGGGGGTCATTTGTAACCACATGGGATTAGACAGATTGGGCTGCTTGACTCAGGACCTCATTTTAGGAAAAGGGTGGAGTCATGCCTCGCTGATGGAAAGCTTTTTGAAAGGAATATACAGAGGCTCAGATATTATTTCTATGTTTCTGAAATTGTTTTACATGAGAGCCATGCAAATGACCATTCTGTTGCAAAAATATGTCAAATGTGTCCTTTAAAGGTTTTGTATGACATATCAAAAATATACAAAAGTATTGCAAGGTTTTGGTTTGGGGTTTAATTGCATTTTATCAAATCCAATCCAGTAAATATATATATATAAAAATTCAGTCCACCTTACAAATATATCTTATACAATGTGTACATATTTCAATGGTGTTAGAAAATAAAACGTACAAATAACTTGATATTTACAATTAAACCTAAAGACTAAAACTTTTGCTTGATAGATAACATATTTGACTACAGCTACCTGAATGTTTTCTAAATTGTTGTCTGCTAATACAGAAAAAGAGAGAAGATAGAAAGAGATTAATTAGACATGGCTCTTGCCTGTGTTATGAACATGTGCATTGCAACATTTTAAAAATATGTGCCATGCTCTACACATTAACTACACCGGACTAAATAATTAAGCCTGAGCAAAAGTGAAACGGCACAGAACATCAATCAATCATCCATGTCAACGTTGACCTGCATTATACGTTTGTGCTGATCAAGGGAAGCAGAATACCTCAGGTCACCTGCTTCCTTATGTTCTGCCTGCGCTCCATTTGACTCTATAGCAAACCTGTGCAGGTGTGAAGTTTTACGGTCTAGGCAACCTCAGTGCCCGATAGCTGAGAATGCAATCAAACAACTCATGAAAAAACAGGCGTGTGTCTCATAAATCAGCCTGCCCCTGAAGGTAAGGCATGCAATCACGTTGCAAGAGGAGAAAAGAAAGTATATTATCCATGTACGTTTGGTGTCTGTGCAGTGTTGAGTAAGAAATGAGCGATTGAGCACATCTGTCTTTGTATATCATCATGCAGTTATATATGAGAGAGAGACAGGCAGATAGCATTTATCTACATACTTATCTTCTCACTGTGTTGTGCAAGATATTAGTGATGTCATGCAGAGGGCAATGTAACAGGGAGACATCAGGAACAAGGCCCAACCTGTGAAGTGTCGAGCTTTGGATCTCAACCTACACCACCCATGACTCCAAGAGTCCTCTGTGAACTCTCAGGGCTGTCCTCATTAGAGCCTGAACAGAGCCTCAGATCCCCACCCACCATCCCCAACTCCCATTATCCCAATCACTGCCACATTCAGCGTTAAATGTAAAGTAGTGCAGAATGTGAGCCAGCCAGCCAGCCAGCCAGCAAGCAAGCGTGGGCAGGGCTGCGTCTTAACCGTTTCCTCAGGATCAATCAAATGCTATTGTGTCTGCAGACAGCTGCTGACTGTACACTTTGTGAGTATGTGAGGTGGGCAATTGTGGAGAGAGAAACAGAGAGAAGGGTGGGGGCGTCATCAAATGCATGACATATGTTCCTTTCATTTTGATTCTCTCTAAGGAGCCTGGGCTAATAAAACTAACATCTGATGCACTCCTTTTCCCTTTAATTAATGGTTGTGGAAACCACACAAAAATGCATTAGCAAGATGGGTGTGTGTGTGTGTGGGGGGTGAGGGGAGGTTCTGCAAAGAGGTGGGTACTGCGTGGCGTGTTCAACACTCTCCCCCACGTGCCACAATGGCTTTGCTGCTGCTGGGAACAATGATTCTGCCAGGGAGCATGGGTACCTTTGGGTGGGCCTGAGAGGAGTCCCTCTTGCCAGCTGCAGTCTAGGCTGCTCATTAAACCACATGAAACAAATAAGTCTAATTAATGGCATCTCCAGCCAGTTTGGAATGCGGGACCTTGAGTTTGCGTCGAGTGCATGTACTCTGATTAAAAAGTTAGTCGGAGGGCACAGCAGAAAAAGAGAAGGTGCGTCGTACCTGCACAGCCCCTGCCTCCTTCACACCCCGAGTGTTTGATGTGGCCTGGCTGGCTGCCCCGTCTAGAGCAGGGTGAACCAGATGTAACAGAAAAACACACACAAAGCGAGGTAGCCTCTAAATAGCCTTCATAATTGGAGGCAATAAAACACTATTGCAGTCTGGAAGTGCAAAAGAGGCAAGCCCCTGAACTACAGCTACTGCTCTCAAAAACCAGGTGGACGTCCATTAGGTGCTTAACAGCGTAACAAATTACCGAACACCCTGGCCTGCTCCCTCTCCTCCTCAGGCAATGGGATGGAATGTGGCCTAATGTCAACACAGGCGCAAAATTTACGAGCAGACAACTATTGTTAAAATGCAATCAGGTTCTAATAAAAAAAGAGGCAGGAAAAGGACAAACAGATAGGACCCTCCTGGCCGTTTACTCTTCCGACAGGGGTGGAGAGACAGATCACCCCCTAAGGCTCTCGATCTGTGTGTGTACGTGTATGTGTGTGTTTGAGAGAGAGAAAGAGTCAGAGAGAGAGTCAGAGAGCATATGTATGTGTGTGAATCTGAGTGTGTGTGTGTGTGTGTGTGTGTGTGTGTGTGTGTGTGTGTGTGTGTGTGTTTGCGCGCGTGTGTGTGTATGCTCCAGGCTGACTGGGGAGGAATGAGGGTTGCTGCGCCTATTGGCCGACCAGCCACCTGTGCCAGGCTACAGGCTAGCTCAACAGAAGCAGCTGGCTTGAAGGAAAAGTGGAAAAAAACAAATGTTTACTCTAGGCCTGCCAGTAACACCCCAAAGACAACACTAAGTAGGGACGGCCGCCTAGCTCAACAAAACAGCCCTCTCCATCATCGCCGCAAATGAGCCACACATGGCCAAATACCGAAGTGAAACATTTTGATATATACAGGCAAAACTAATTAGAGCTGGTTCTAAAGAGACACTGAAGTTTTTCCTGATGACGCTGTATATTTATAAAACCCAGGAGAGAAAATGGAGCAATAAGAGGACTTGATGGCGAGGGTAAAGAGGTTACAAGCCTACGAGTGATTGCACTTTTTCACGGCTCGACTTTCGAAGGCCGTAAATCTGCTGTTAGGGAATCAGGAAGAGGGTTACTGTGGCGTTGGGAGCACTAACTCTTAGTTTTCCAGGGCAAAGGCACACCGTTGCTGTGAAAACTTGTTCTTAGAGTGAGTGTTCTTTTTTAACCCTCATCCCATCCCTGGCCAAGCGTCAGTGCCTTGTGGGCATCATCTGAATGGTGCAATAAAGCTGGTGATAGATGAGGCTTGCCTCAACATCTATACACCTGAGCCATTGGACGACACCTGACCCCAGTCACATGATAAGGTCGATTCAACGTGGGCATAATTCCCACCTGTCTTCAGGTGACAATGGCGGGGTCAAGCGGGTCCAGCTAATTATAGTCTTTTGTAACTTCAATTGCCTGGTTACAAGTCATCCTCCTATAGCTGCAGGCGATGTGGTGTTAAGTTCTGAAGTCTTTTTGTCATGCGAAACTGTGAGATAGAAGTTTAAAACTGTTGCACAACAGATATTGGGTTCCAGAAACATGTAACTGCATACAAAAAGAGACAGACACTGAATGTGCTGTTCCCTTTAAAGAAAGCGTGACAACAAACAGTCAACTCTTTGTCAGTGTTACTCTTTGAATAAGTATGAGATGTTGTTCAAACTGCATTCAAAAAGTCAACTCATTGTTGACATAATAGGCGAAGCAAAACAGTGATAGTAGACACGCCCAACTGAAACTGCCATAAATCTTGAACCCAATACATTTGACAGGTCCAGGCGTAGGCAATTATATGACCATGAACAGAGACGAGACATTCTTGTAAAAACAAATAGCCCAAAAAAACCATTTGATCACGTTAATTGTGTCATTTCTTTTGTGTATGCTCGACAAAAGACAAAGCACGTCACTATGATCTGATACTTTAATGCTTGTGATAACACTTCTCAGATATTCCAGCTTGCACTGACAGAGAGACAGGGTATCTACTCTTTTGACATGTTACCAGTCAAATCATTTAAGTTTTCGTGATGCCCCTGACCTTTCTTCTAGTGCAACTACCGGACAAAGCTTTGCGCCACCAGACAAGAAATATCAAGTCAAATTTAATTAGCAAATTGCGATGATTGTTTAAAAAAAATGTATTTTAGTTACTTTTGTTTTATTTAAGATTTGAATGGACAAACAAAAAGAGTGGCACTTAAAAGATGCTCACATTCCCACATAGGCATCCTTAATCAATAAGTCAACAACTAAAACTACCATTCTATTTATAGTACAGTTACAGAAATAACTCATTCTGAGAATGTCAGGCTTGGTATAGAGTAACACTTTC
>NC_136592.1:24189929-24414929 GCF_910589615.1 Taurulus bubalis
GGACTATGCCTGACGCTGCCCTCGCTACGTTATGACCCCTCGAAGGACCAGTTTGTAGAATTGAATGGCATCAGCAGTGAGGTTGCAGATTGTGTAACGGCAACATAAAAAGGCCCTCTCTAGAGACAGTGATGGTTTGTCTGTTCTGGGCAACAGTATAAACATGACAGGACCCGCTACATATATGTAGATATGAAGGGCTCGTTCTAAGCTCACGGAAGCACAACGATTCCTAGTTTCAGGTATTTATACGCTATATAACGATCTTATGAATATTATATTCCATTTCTGCCAATAAATCCATCTAAATCCTACAACTGTTGAGGTGCCAGCAGACTAGCTTTTTCCCCATGCTCCCAGTCTTAATGCTTAGGTTTACCTAAGATAAATATGTCTTGGCTGTAGCTTCACACATAATGGAAAAATATGAGAGTGGTATCAATCTTCTCATCTAACTCTCAGCAAGAAAGAAAATGTATGTGTGTATTTCCCAAAATGCTCAACCACCGAATTCTACTCGTGAGGTAGTTCCTCGTTGAAATACACTTGCCCTGCAATAAAAACTACAGTTTACAGTTAATAACATATTTTCATACACATTGCTGTTAATTCTACTTTAAGGTGCTTTTGGAGGTTGTAGTTTGTGATATTGAATTGTAATATATTATATGGTGTTTGTGGTATTTTGTACACACACTGTGTTTGAATACATACAGATGTATTCAGGGTCTGTCCCCTGCGGAGCACAGTGGATAGTATTTTTGGCTTGAGCCATCCATCCAGGCTGGTCTAGCCGCCCACTTATCTCCCCTCCACATGTGATTTATGCAGAGTCAGTGTTCCCCCACACGAATCTGACCATCTTAGGGATGGAAAACATTCCCTGTTGAGTTTTCCCGCCAGGGGTTCGCCCTCACCATCTGTAAGAGACACTTAGCACAGATGTAGAGACCCATAAACACACTCTATGCAAATAGACACATTGAGGAATACACTAATATACACACTACTCCAGTATTAATGGGATGCCTTTATGCTAAGGCATAAATACGTTCTTGTAAAAAAAACAAGACTAAGTGAGGTTGAGCTAACGGTGCTTTGAGCTAAATACTAACTTCAGCATGATTATCTATATATGTTTTCTAGTTTTATATGTTATACGAGTGAACAAGTATATATTCCATCTGTTTGACAAAAAGTCATTCAGAGAAGTGATGCTAATGTCAGGGGTCAAAGTAATGTTAACGCCAATCACAGATAGACAACAAATGATATCCATTGCATTTAACTATGTTTTTCAGCGAGGGTCTCTGAGACCCCAAACAGAAGAAATCATTTTTACAAGCAAAGTCTTATGAAATTAGGAAGAGTCATGCAGGTTTCAACGTGATTACAAACAAAGGTTTTCCGAGCTGCTAAAGATTCCCCAGGTTCTCTCCGAAAACCATTATCAAAAAGTATCAGCAAGACAAAGATTCACTGAATCGTCCCTCGAATCAAAGTTTTGATCCCGGCCTCTGCTCAAAATCCAAGGGAGAAGTGTGCGCTGCCAGCCAAAGCATGAGGAAACGGCGGAGGAATGGAGAGTGAAAAGAGATCTACGCTGGAGGAAAAGTTGCCTTTTGAAGTTGGCCAAAAGAAAAGTCTCGATTCAAAGCTCCCACATCTGCCTACTGCCTCGTGCAAGAATCCTGGAATCCCCCACCCCCTCATCATCACGTCACACACACACACACACACACACACAGTTGTATTTTCAGGACTTTTGGGGGACATTACATCGACTTACATTCATTTTATGGAGACTTACCCGAACCTTACCTCAACCTTAACCCTTCACCCTAAAATGTAATGACCTACCTTATGAGGACCTGCATTTTGTTCCCATAAGGAAGGCAATTCCCCACAATGTGACTGTGCTAACAGTTGTATGTGTCCACAAGACACACACACAGACTCGATTTCAATCCACCGCCACAGAGGATCAAAACAAACTTATTTTCCAAATTTTTGTTTTTAAGCCAAGTGGCTAACTAAACATACACGTAAACGTGCGCGCGCGCTCACACACACACACACACACACACACACACACACACACACACACACACAGTCATATACTTGGAGCAGAAGCTAATGGCATGAACTGACATTGACCTAGTTTCCAAAGGGGACATGATAAAGAGAGAGTGGAAAGATGAAGATTTGGAAGAGGTAAAGAAACTTCAGGGCATATTGTGCTTGAGGACACAGTGTGTTGCAAACGTGAATGTGCGGGTGCGTGTGTGTTTGCTCAGAAAGGCCTGCCAGCAGTCCACACACCCATCGGAGCTTCAGGGACGAGCCGTCATGCTAAGCCAGGGTAGAGGTCTGAGGCCTGAATGCAGAGGGAGGTAAAAGCTCAACGAGAGCGCTGCTGAGGAGTGAGGCGAGCGCTGTGGGGGTTACACACACACTCATCTCGTCTGCACTGACTCTGGCCAACAGCAACTTACTGTATACTCATTTAACAGAGACTTTTGGCTCACTCCTCTGCACAGCATGCCCTCACTGGTTCCTGACTTGTGGAAACAGGAAACAGAACCAGAGAACCAAAAACTGTCCCGTTTCTTTATTTGTGTGCATTTGTTTGCGCACCTCACATGACTCACTCGTCTCCGGAGGAACATACGTGTAGATGTTGGCATGCCCGTAACTGCTGCAACGCGGCCGAGTCAGTGGCCAATTCTTGTTTGGTTTCCTCCCAGATTTGAACTCTGTGTGACTCTGATAACATTGAAACAAGGAACAATTTCATGCTCTTGTATTCTGGGCGCTTTTTAGGACTTTAATTGTTCCATTAAGGCGCTTCAGGGTTTAGGAATGCTTTGTCATACGTGCGATGTGTGTGTTTGTGTGTGAGCGAGCGAGCGTGTGTGTGTGTGTGCAAAGTTAATGCCCTCAGGATCATCAGCACTCAAGTTTATTCTATAAAGGAATTCAAAGAGTTCAGGCTTTTTAATGTGCTGGATCTGAACCAAAGACACAGAACCTGAAGATTAGACTGAATGTTTATCATTTCCTGTTTCAGAGTTATGTCATGTCACTGCCTGAGTTCAAGGAATGCACACACATGGACTAACAAATGCACACACATGTGGTTGCATAGATTAAGATAACTACCAACTGCAGTTTCAGCTTCAGACTTTTCATTTTTGCTGGTGATGTTTGTCATCAAAGCTTAAAACCTCTCAGAGAGAACTCATGTGTAATAATGTCTATATTTATTACTGGTGCTGATGACCTTATTAGTGATTTTTTTTTATTAGATTATTATAAAATAAGTTACAGGTGAACAGAGTGCTCACTTAGTAGAAGCTACTGATGATTTCATGCTTGGTTTATATAATTAAAAAAGTTATAGATAATGTTAGTGGGACTGCAACTAACGATTATCAAGCCGACTTATTCAAATTGCTTTTGTTTGTCTGATCACAAGTCCAAAACCCAAATATAGTCAGTCTAGTATAATATAATTTTTCTTTTTTAATCTATAATATTTATACTTTTTCGTTTTCTGTCAACTAATCAATTATTTAAGGAATCATTTCAGCTCCAATTGTAATTGTTTAATGCATTATGAGTATTTTAAATATGTTATTGAGTTGCAGTTACTATAGTACATACTGTAGTAAATGTAAAAAAATAAGGAAAATGGTTATCCACAGTGACAATTATGTATCAATAAAAAGATACATAATTGTTTGATCCGTTTGATAGGTAGCCCACTTAGTTCACATAAATACCCAAAATACAACAAATCAGACCATTTCAATATGAAGGTTTGAATAAATAAATAAAAGACTTGCTAAATGCAGGGTTATAAAGACTCTTTCGCACTGAACACGTTGTGATTTTATAGCCTAAATGTTTAAGCCCTGTGTTCACTAGAATAATGACAGTGATCTCTTTGAGCTCATCTGAATTTATTGCATTCCAGGAAGGTGACAGAACCAGAAGAAACTATGCTAATATATACTTTATTTAATCAGGAAATCACATTGAGATCAAGAACAGAGAAGAGATAAATAAATACAAGTACATTCTAATGATAATGGTAATGAATCTTAAAGAATGTTAATAAGCTTAACTCAAATTGTTAGTATTGGTTTTGATTACTTTTCAGGGAAAATCGCTTGAAAAGTGGCCCAGTTTATATTCCTCGCAAAACTGCTTATATGTTAATGCCACACAGGTTACCAGCTGCTGCTTTGACATGAAAAAGGGGTCAGAGGTCAAACGGTGACCTCACAGTTTTGACAACATGTGGCCATCATCAGGCCTCACACATCTGCAAGAATGGCATCACACACCGGGTCATTGCTGCTCTCGGTGAGTTGTTTTGGGCGAGGTCCGTGTGACTCAGAGAAAGTCCAGAGTGGCGTAATAGAAGCAGGAAAATCACTTAATTTCCCACTTAAGATAGCTTTCATGTTAATAGATGATAGTTATATCTGATTTTTGCTTTTCCGAGAGACACTTTCAATTTCTGTTTGTCTACTGACTGAATCAGATAAGCTGCAGATATAATTTATCATATTTAACTCGTGCACAAAGTGCGTAGAAAAGGGCAGAGATAGCATTTCAAGTGCACTAATTTCCTGCTCTTTTTTGATGCCCCAAAAGCTCGGGATTGTGGGAAGTTATGTGATATCTGTGATTACATTTGACAGAGTTTTCTGAACAGAAAAGGCTTAAAGTGATGTTTTTCTTTCGATACTCTATCAGTGTTTGCATCAGCCGTTAGCAGAGCTGCTTCTCCCCATCAGCTGCCAGTGGTTTCCTGATCTCAGCCTAGCAAGCTGTGCTGAGGGTGATTAATGTGGGCGAGACCCTCCGAACCTCTTGAGAGGACGATGAGGGCCACAGCCCGAAAACAGTCAGCTGCATACTTTTAGCACACAGTCATCTTTCACTTCACCAAAAGTGACAGACTGCTGAAAGCTGGGAGACGTGTTGCATCAATTATTATAGGCTGTTTACTACTTCACTTTACTACCGTGGCATTTTCACTGCTCTTTCTGACACACATGTCTCAAAAACACCGGAATAGCGAAAACAAATGCAGGATGTCCTGTAGTTTAAATCAGTGGTTTGAGCATATATGCATAATCAGATCATATATTTCATCACAAACATTGTGTTATATAAGGTCATGGAGAAATGCAACCATCACATAACCTAATTTTTAAAATCTAGCCAGAGAATATTTGACCAATTAATAAAACACATTTTGGTGCATGCTGAAGGTGAATGAGCTTCATTTTTAAAGACTAATAGCGCCATCTTGTGGCTTAATTAATGAAGGCAGTTAAAACTTGATTTCCATTGTGATTATTTTTCCGGGTGTGGGCTCAAGTGAAGTAACTGAAGTCATCGTAAGATGTTTATAAAGGAACATTTAAAAAACATGTCCTTTCAGTAATCATGAGCATGCGAAATAGAAGTTCTGAGCCAAATATATTTTAAAATCACAATTCGATGGGGCATTTGAAATATCAACCTGGAATATAAAAAAAAAAATGGGTATGGGTCTCTAATGTAATTTCCATCACATGGCTCTCACGCACTTTGTGCAGAACTGGAATTGTTTGAAGTGTGTGTGTGTGTAGTTCAGAAGTTGCTTCAGTTGACTGTTCTCCACTTTCTCGCGATGTGTTCTTCAAGAGGAGGCTCTGCTGTGTATTTCCAGCAGACAACAAGGTGAGGTTGTACTGTGTTGCATTTATGAGCAACATCAGTTGGCCATACTCACTTTCCAGAAGGGTGAAGTTTTGACAAGTGGAGTGAACAAGTGTCAGAAGTCGCTTCAGCTTGTTTTTCACATGGAACTGTTGACTTTGCTGTTTAGTTATATGAGCCAAGACAGCAGTCACACCACAAAGAAGCACCATCAAAATCCCAATTAAAACCACTCGCCAACTGGATTGCAGGCTCTTCCATCAGCTGTTTTGAGTCTCTCTTTTCCCCTTTTCCTCTTCAATTTCTGCAGCACTTTTTGCTGGTTCCTCACCAGAATGTTCACCTTTAAAACTATGGAGCAGAGAAAATAAAAAGGGATTAATGAACACAAGAGGTCTTTATGCTTCTTATAATCTGCTAATAGTTCCCTGCAGCCACCAGAAGGCCACCAAAAACACCATTCCTCACCTGCAGCCCAATGGGATTTAATCATATGGTACATTTGCCCATTTGGTTCATAAGACACCAGACATAACAATTTCACATATACATTGCTGTGTAAAAATTACGTCTTTTTTTTAATATAAAAAGTAAATTTCTATCTACTAAAACGTTTGGATATTTCACTTAGATTGGACGACATCATTGTCAGATGTCTGTGATTTCTTTCATTAACAAACATACAAGCAAACAAAAGGTGCTAATGTTACATCATTTCCGTTCCTGTACTTTTACTCCAGCTCCCTCTCATTTCTCCTAGGACACACACACCTCAGGCTGTGCTGATATTGGGCAAGCTCAATATCCTCGCCCAATATTTGCACCAAGACTACCTTGTCTTTTTATTAAATCCCAAAATGCATATACATATTAGAAAACAGACTAAAACAAGTGTCATAACTGATTTCATTACCTCAGGGACACTTGAATATCCTCCATGTCAATCATATCTTCTCTTTTTTTCAGCAGTTTTTCTTCTTCTTTTCTTTATTTTGTAAATCATGTCACCCTGTCAGCAAGAAATTAGCAGTGTTGGAAATACCTAAGTTAGCCTAAGGAAGTTAAAATAACTGCTGAGTGTTTGAGCTGCTTGTATGCTACTTTGCTTTAGTATTTCCAAGCATACTTCTCCCTACATTCAGTTGTTATACTGACAGCTACTCATCATACAAAAACATTGATGTTAACAGTTGGTGATCACGCACTGCTTGTGTTTTTTTTTTTATTGTGAGTAACGTTACTATTACTTTTTCAACTTCAAGAACTTTTTTAATAATATAGCTATGCACTTTCATTGAAGTGACATTTGGTGTACATGTTTCCCATGCAAATGTAAAAAGAACAACAACTATTAAATGAATCAACTCTTCCTCTTCTTTGTGCATTGAACCCCTTTGGACTCTACAGGAAATAGACTCCTCCAAAATAAGACAGCAAATTACACCTTTATGTATTGCATGTAAATACAACTTAATCACAATAAAAAAGTATATTGTTAACATAATAACCTATAAATCGTCTAATGAGCAGTTTTTTTGTTGAAATAATCCTTAAAAAAACAATGCACTTACAACTTCCCTCAAGCCTGCCCTTTAAAATAATGTGAATGTATTCACCGTCTATGTGTAACCTCAACATATATGTTGGCTGCAGTATGAAATATATAACTTCATCAATGTTTTTGCTTTTATTTCATCGGTAGAAATGAAATCCAGATATTAAATAGTGACATATATCTATGCAATGTATGAACGGTTCATATGTATGAGATCTTTACAGAAAAAGAAAACAATGATGAAATTAAACTTAAACTTTTCAAAGTTTTTTCTAATCTCGATTTGTGTCCCTGTTAACTACTGATAGTTGTGTATTGGGGTTTCTTACCAGGTAGTTACAGTAAACTAGTGTTGTGAGTATTTACTCAATTCAATAATAATTAGCTTTGTTGTAATTATGTCAATAACATTTAAAAAGTGTCTCCAAGCAAAAAAATATAAAATTATAATATATATATATATATATATATATATATATATATATATATATATATATATATATATATATATATAATCCAAAGCGGTAAGAAGATATAAAGCTGTGTTTTGGTGCTTGGAGGATTAACAAGAAATACATTACAAAAAGAAAGTGATCCATTCTGTAAAATAACTGACAATGTATTTGATTACCTTATTGGAAACAAAAAAACACTACTATTTGCATATTTGCCATTTTATCTAAAACTAAACTGCAATTCTGTTTCTATAGAATCTGTTTAGAAAGAGCATTTTAATTCTGTATACAGAATGGAACAAACATGTGGGATCCAAAAGGCAAGCATGGGAAATGGGGACACAAAGCAATAACAAATAAAAAAATGAACACAAGACTAATTTAGCATGTCAAAAAATTATTCTGAAAGTCTGCCAACATTCTGGTAATTTCCTCCCGACACCAGTGATTGTGCTTAGACTTTGAGTAAACACCAGCTAATTCAGCCTGAGAGAGAGACAGGATGTTCTGCAGGTCAGCAGCTGTTGTCAACACGGGGTGAGGCACAGTGTGCGCAAGAGTGAGAACTTACACAAATGTTAAGAAACAAATCACTGCAAATATACAGTATGTGCACTCAGTAATATATCACATGTTGACAGGATCTGGTTGATTTCAAATTTCTAATGTAGTTAAAAGTGCTGAAAGGCTTAATGTTTTTTTTTGTTGCTTGTGCCTCAGCTCCAAAACCGTTGAGAACCACTGCTGCAAGCTAATGTATGCATGCTATGAATGTGTATGTTTGTGTGTGCGTGTGCGTGTTAGTGTCTTTGTAGGATTGGCTGTCTCAGACACAGCTCACTGCTTCCAGAGACGATGGGCATCTGGTTCTCCATGTGGAATCGCACCAGGTGACCAACGCTCAGAAACACCTGATCACGGGTTCGCACCTGGTTACACAAAAAAAACACAGACACGGTTAAACATTAAAGCCAGCTGCCATTTGGCTCTCTGCATGCTTTGTGTATTTTATTTGATATTTTATAAAATAAGATAAGATAAGATGAGATAATCCTTTATTAGTCCTGCAGTGGGGAAATTGCAGGATTACAGCAGCCTTGCACACAATAGAGACACATAGTAAAAAAAAAGTAGTATAAATAAGATAACAATAAACAGTAGTAAAACAGTAGTAAAAACAGTAAGAGAAGGGTACAGTAGCATTTTTAAATTAAATATACAGACGGAATAAGAGTATATAAAAGTAAAAGTACTTAAATGTATTTATATTGCACCAGGTGAGTGCAATGAAAGTGTCCACAGTGAATAAAGTGTCCAAGTGTCAAAGTGTTTATGGTTGACTGAGAGCTCAGTGTGTTGTGCAGCCTGACAGCAGCGGGAAGAAAGGACTTGCGGTTATATTCTATTGTAAATTGTATATGTTTCTATTTCTTGCACTGTGTTGATTGTTGTTGTTTGTCTAATGTATGCACCACCCGCCAAGACAAATTCCTTGTATGTGTAACATACCTGGCGAATAAATGGTTCTGATTCTGATAAATGGTTCTGATTTGAAATCCAACACCGAAGCTCCTTACCTGTCCATGTGGATCCACCAGCAGTAGGTGCCGCACGGTGGCCCCCTCCATCCCGCTGAGTACATACTGACCAGAGGCAGAGCTGCTCTCTCTGATCAGAAAATCTCCGCTACAGGTGAGAAGTGACTCAGCCTGCTCCCTTCCTAATCTGGGATGAAGGACAGACACAAAGTTACTGAAAAAGGAAGATGGAGATATACATTAGGAGACCATTGAGTTGGTAATTAGTGAAGGACAGCGATGTTGATTACCTACCTGCCATGGAACCAGACTTCCTCCTGGATCAGGTCCTGGATACGTGTCTCAGAGAGAGGAATGCACTGTTCAGCACTGATCTCAGATACCAAAGGGACTGATGGAGAAACAATAGAGGAAGAATATAAAAAGGGTGGGTTGATATGTCATAATAATATATATATTAACTGTGATGTTGTACCAAATATATACACTTAGTGTTAATAGGGTTAGTTCTAGACCTTTCTTAAAGTCTAATCATACTCAAAAAATACTTTCAAATCAGCTCCAGGTTGCACAAGTCAGATATAAACTCAGATACGTGGTTAACTTTAAACTGACAGTTGAGGTGTTTTAAAATGGCTGCATTTAAAAAAAATGGCAGATTCATCCCTGTTGAGTTTCATAACAATTCTGAATGCATTAAGGTTTACTTAATCAGGTTTTCATTCAAATTACGCAACACAGATTGCTTTGAAATCTGGTTTAATAATGTTAAACAATGTTTAATTGAACTATAATTAACCCTAATTTTGGTTTGAACGGTACTTTCTCATGCACATAGGGGCTACAAACAGACACATACAGTCGGAAGACACATTGCAGTTTACTATTTTACCTGCAGGTGGAGCTGGAGTTTGTTCTGTGATGGAGCAATTCTCATACAGTGAAAGAGGCTGAGACGAACAAACCTGCAACAGCACTAGATGAGTCATACAGACAAGCTTGGCGTGTGTGTGTGTGTGTGCATGTGTGCATGCAGAAGCAGTGATGGCATAACGGTTTGAGACATGTGCTCATGACCGGAGAGTGGCAGGCTTAATTCCCAGACAAGCAATACTTCTAGGAAGTTATTTCCTACAACTGAGGTGTCCTTGAACAAGACTAACCTGCTTCTGCAGATGAAATTACATTACTCATCTCTTTTAAAATGTAAAATGATCTTTTGGGTGTCATAAAAGAGAGCTTTCTTCAAAGTAAGTCTGTTACTGAAGTATACAGCTACACATACAGTATAAAGCCATTGTGACATTTACAGTTCCAATACTGCAGAGGAATTAAAAATGGGCTATAATACAATATACTATATATCATCATCTCATAAGAAGAACAAGAAGCAGAACAAGAATTATTAGCATTAACCCAATGGCATTAGCTCATACTGTCAACTTACTTGTTTCTGAAGCTTTTGACCATATCTAATGGCCTTCCTCAGTGGAAGTACAATATATAATATATATAGTCTATGCTTATATGATATAATGGTAATACATTATATAATTATCATGTTACATCATTTAATCATGAGAGAACTACTAAACCATCTCCATGACGACATAATGACCTAATATACTGAGGAGGACCAGGAGATGTGGTTGAAAGTTTTGGAAAGAAGTTGGACTGGTTGTATTGTTGTTGTTTTTCTAGTATTCCTGCAGCTGGCTAAATGTGAATGTCACTCTCACCCCTAATATGTCAGGATCCTGTTTGCTTTCCTCGCTGGTGATCCGCAGGTTCTCTATTCCACCAGCAGGTGGCGTCTTTCCAGGGATCACGTTGTAGTAGTCAGGGTGCACACTGGCTTTACCTTCCTGCTTGGCCTTTTGGTCTGTTATTGTCTCCCCTGTGCTCCATTTGTGACAGATCCTCACTGCTGACCTGCAGAGAGATACATGATGATCACCTCACTGCCTCCACTGTGGAGAAGTTGTGACATGACTTCTGTTATATCATGCACATGCACACACACAAACCCCCCCCCCCCCCCCCCCACCCCCCCCCCCCCCCCCCCCCCCCCCACACACACACACACACACACACACACACACACACACACACACACACACACAAAACACAAAGATAGACACATGCTCAAATCATATTGATTCCTTTGAGTTTTGCTGTATAAAAGTCTATGTGTGTGTGGGAATCAAATTTGAGCATACAAAAACAGTGCATCACAAATATACAGCTGCAAGTAATGATCATTTTCTTCACTGATTAATCTGCCAATATGTTCTTTGATTGATTGATTAATACTTTAACCACCTGGGATCGTTGGAGAGGAGCGATGGCGTGTGGTTCAAATGTTGTCGGAAACGAGTCTCGAAGGCCTGACCGATGCTGTTGATAACCTCACTAGCACGACCCCTTGGACACTGTAGGATGTGACATGCTGTGTGTGTGTGTGAGAGAGAGAAAGAGAGAGAGAGAGAGAGAGAGAGAGAGATTGAGAGAGAGAGAGAGAGAGAGAGAGAGAGAGAGAGAGAGAGAGAGATTGAGAGAGAGAGAGAGAGAGAGAGAGAGAGAGAGAGCGATAGATGTTTTTTCTCTCCATAATAATGACAGTTAAAGGCTGTCTGTTTACACAATAAAAGTCAAGCTCATCACAATGTGAAATTAAACTGTGCTAATACCTCTCTGATTGACGAGGTCCTTGGCAACATAAGCAATATAATCAGCCATGTCCTACAAACAAATAGAGAGAAAAATTATAACAAGAAAAACTTTGTTTAACACTGTGGCCACAGATGGCAACTACAAATGCTAAAGACTGAAGCAGCGAATGTAGAAAATTGCCATTTTTTACCCAAAAATGTAACTTTTCATTTGTAAAACATAGTGTTATTTCGTCTCTTTAAAGGTATTCTCTGCATTTGCACCACCAAGGCCACGACTTGAGCGCGTTGTTATGTTCTTCAGTTTATAACCTGTGCATCCGGTGGGTTTATGCTCAGGATTTAATCATGGAAAACCCAGCAGACATTTTCAGTTAGCTGGTCGTCCACGTGTATTCTGTTTAATTATTTCACTTCCTATCGGTGCTTCTCTAATACTAATACAAGAGCAGAGTCAGCGGAATATGTTTCACCATGAAGCCTCTGTGGCAGATTGATTTTAATTCCCTCCGCTATCTTCTATGTGTCCAAGCCAACTGAGCCGAGGTTTAGAGCACACTACAAGATTATTTTAGCTAATTAATTAAACGGCGAGCTATAATCCCATCCATGGCTTCGATGGTGTTGTGAAACTGCCTTCCTGTTCTCTCTAATCTTTGGCTGGAGCGACACTGCAGTATCACAATGGAAATAAAAAAAGTAATACAAATGCTGGGTACATTATGTACCCAGCATTTGGAGTTGATGAACACATATCTAATCAACAGTTTTTGTTCGTCAAGCACTTTGCAAGCAGGATATGACCTAGACAGCAGCTAATAACTGACATGTCCTGCTGGCTGTTCAGACATTGACAGCATTGATTATAGTTTTTTTTACTCAGGATGAAGAACCCAAATTCTTTCACATGGAAGTAATTCAGAGATGGAGGGAAAGATAATTAAAACAGATAAGAGAAAATAGTTTGAAACAAACTCGAAGTATTTGTTGCCACATTGATAAGTGCAGACAATAAAGATGTTTGGAAAGTCATTGCAAACTAAATCAAAGTAAGCAGCAATATTGCTTCTTTGCCATGTTCAAAATGTTTGAATCAAATTCAAATAGTAGGCATAAGCTATTCTTAATAATATAAATTGCTTCATATAACTTATTCATCATGACCAATGATACCTTTACAATAATTTCAATACATGATTCACTTCTGTTTTTGTACTGCAGTCGTCTAGAATCTACACTTAAAGAAACAGTGTGTAACATTTAGGGGGATTTATTGGAAATGGAATATAATATTCATAACTATGTTATCATTAATGTATAATTACCTGAAACTAAGAATCGTTTTGCTTTTGTTACTTAAGAATGAGCTGTTTATGTCTAAACAGGGAGCGGCTCCTCCTCACGAGTCCGCCATGTTGC
This sequence comes from Taurulus bubalis, assembly GCF_910589615.1. Taxonomy (NCBI): domain Eukaryota; kingdom Metazoa; phylum Chordata; class Actinopteri; order Perciformes; family Cottidae; genus Taurulus; species Taurulus bubalis. The sequence goes on from NC_136592.1 coordinate 24,203,290, forward strand.
ACCGCCATGTTTCTACAGTAGCCCAGAAGGCACAAACCACAAACTGGCTCTAGCGAGAGCCTTTCAAGTTTTGACGTTACCCGAAGGCCAGGCTAGTTTTTAGTAAAGTATTCCCTGCAACCTCACAACTAGATATCAATAAATCCTACACACTGGTTCTTTAAGAAACCTTTGAGTTTCTATTAACTTTTTTGGAGCACTTAATTAGTTAAGATAGCTTTTATTCTTCAAATTACCTTACACCACCAATTAAAAGTGAAGAAGATTCAAGAGTTGGGGTCGGAAATAATCCAATCCTGCACACATGGCAGCAAACCAAGCGTGTGTGTGTGTGTGTGTGTGTGTGTGTGTTTGTGTGTGTGTGCATGCGTGCGTGAACATGTTTGTTCATGTGAAACATTTCAGAACATGAACATACTGGATTTCCTCCTGAGGCAAAGGAAATGGCCTGCATGGGGTGGTGGGCAATCTTCTGTGGAGGAGAAGAGAGAGAAAAAAAGCACAGATTTTTTTTTTTTTTTTTTTTCTCTGCATGCCTCAATAATTAAGACGTGTGACAGTTCAAATTCAGTTAAGCGTGTTGAATCGATCACCTGAAAGGAGGAGGCAGCGATCAGAGTCACACTGTCTGTGGAGACAGTGAGGATGATTCTGCTCCCTGAAAACTGGAGGTTGATTTGACCCAGAAGAGCAGACAGTCCCTTGCAGACAGGCTGATGATGACAAAAATGTGTTAGTCTAGCTGGGTCTGTTGATTGCATTGGTGTGTGTGTGTGTGTGTGTGTGTGTGTGTGTGTGTGTGTGTGTGTGTGTGTGTGTGTGTGTGTGTGTGTGTGTGTGTGTGTGTGTGTGTGTGTGTGTGTGTGTATGTGTGTGTGTGTGTGTGTGTGTGTGTGTGTGTGTGTGTACCTTACCCTTTTTATTTTCACTGCTGATGTCCTCTCACACAGTCTGCTGATTGCCTCTCTGAACACACAAACAGAGATTATAAGCATGTACACTTACAGACGCACATACACACTTGGAACACAGAGATACCTTTGTGAAGATGTGATCCAGCGAGCCCTGCTAACATGTGACTTGCATGTGAGAACATGAGAGGAAGTAAACTACAGCACAAGAAGCTCAGCTACAGCATATCAGTGTACTTTAATACACTGTAACATTATTCTTAAAAGTAGTACTATATTCAGTGGGGAACTGAAACAAATTACATTGACTCAGGTTCAGTTTTTGAGGTATTTCTGTTTCATGGTAGAGGGACATATTGTACTGTATACTCCACTACATTTATTTAACACTTGCAGTTACTTTTTACACACACAATAAATGATATGCGTATATAATATAATGCAGTACTATACTACTAGTACTAATCTACCCAAAACATCTCAAATTGGCTCCACATTTCTAAAAATACTCTTAGATATATTTGCTAATTGTAAAAACAGAACAACATATTGTTCAATAATGATATAACACTTTGAAATGATCCATTCTACATCATGAGTACTTCTACTTTTGATACGATTTTACATTTTGCTGATAATACTTCTGTAGTTTTACTTAAGTACCATTTTGAATACAGGACTTTTACTTCTAGTGTTGTATTTCTATATTTCTACTTTTACTCAAGCAAAGTATCTGAGTATTCCACCACTGGTTTGTGTTAGGGCACTCTACTACATTTAAGGACATAATGTACTTATTACTTTTTTTTTAGTAGTTATTGCAGATTAACATTTAAAGAAAACCATACGTACATTGTCACAGATTACCGAGCAATCTATCAAGTAGGTCAATGTTGGAAGAACATAACATTACGAATACACACATTTAAGCACACTCTGTTGCAAGCAAAAGTCCTGCTTTCAATATCCTACATAGGCAAAAGTATTATTAACAACATGTACTTAATTAAATATCAGTGAGCCCATGCCTGTTTTAGTAAAGCTAGACACAAACAACACAAAAGCTGCCTGAAAAATAATTCAAGAACCACTGACTGACCTATTATTGATAACGAAAAATACATATTGGTATCTGCGCTCATAAGTACTGCTGTAATTCATCAGAGCTTTACAGTTGCTGATGCTTGGGTCAGAGAGGCCAACCCCCCCCCCGCCCCCCCCCTCTCACACACACACACACACACACACACACCCACACACACACACACACACTCTCTCTCTCTCTCTAGGAAGCAAGATTTTTTTTCCAGGAAGTACTTTTCTTCTTTTTGAGAACAACTTGTATGTAATGGATTGAGGTCTCTCTACCGCTCTCTCTCTCCTCTTAATAAGACTATGAGAGATCATTAGGAGGAAATTCATCTAATTGGATTTTCTACTCCACCATTCAGCAGTGTTGTTGTGAACAGAGGTAGCAGTGTCCTTTGGCATTTTGGCATCCTGCACAAGGATGTCAATATCAAATGATGCGGAGAAAGCCCCAGATTATGAAACATTATACATTTAATTACACCAGACATCTCTCGCTTGGCAAATATATGTATACGGTAGTATGTTTCTTCTTCCATGCATGCACACTATCAGCGGTTAGATCTTCATTCGATGTACTGTATCTGTGTGTGTGTGTGTGTGTGTGTGTGTGTGTGTGTGTGTGTGTGTGTGTGTGTGTGTGTGTGTGTGTGTGTGTGTGTGTAGGACTTCCTACCGTGTGACTTTCATTCGCATATCAAAGTCGAGGGTTCTCATGGACTGGGTCACTTCCACACTACCCATGTACTAGGAAAACACAACAAAACAAAGTAATTCTCAGACTGCATTTTTTTTTCAATCAAAAAATAGCAACATTAAATAGCAAAATTAAACCATATCTTTTTTGACACTACAAATTTATGTCATGTTTTTCTCTCTTCTTAACTGTTGCAGAAATCTTTGACAGGACTACCGAGGAAATCAGTTAAAAAACGATTGAACAAAAACAAGTAAAGAAGACTTACAGCCATGTTAGTGTCTATGAGGGGCTGTAATACATGTTAATAAACAGGAACAATGCTAACATGCTGATGTTGAGCAGATATTATGTTCACCATTTTAGTTTAGCATGTTAGCATGCTAACATTTATGATTTAGAACAAAATGCAAACTACAGTTGAGGCTGAATGACATTTGTTTTTCAGCAAGTTTGTCATAAATCAAAGTATTGGACAATTCAGGATGACAAATTAAGAGTACACCAAAGTTGTTACAATCTCCCTTGAGGGGGAAATAAATGTCGAACAAGTTCCAAGGTGACCCATACAATAGTTGCCGAGACCTTTCACACAAAATCTGCCTAATGGCACTGGATGAAAATGAGTTTGAACAACAATTTGGTGCCAATCCATCCAGTAGTTATTGAGATATTTCACAGTATAGTAAACTGTGAAATCATCAAAGCCATTAGAATCCATCCTCTGGGCAGAATGGTTATCTGTACTAAATCCATCCAATAGTTGTTAAGACATAACAAGACACCAACATGTCAACATCCTGGTGGCGCTGAAGGAATAATTTGGAGATCAGTCGGCTTCCTGCCCTGAAGACCAGGAAGGCCAATTCATCCAGTAGTTGTTGATATTCAGTCTGGACCAAAGTGGTGGACCAATCAACTCTGCCATCCTTTGAGGCCACTAGGATGGCTAAAAATAAAACATCCCGACTATATTTTCTCCCTGTGACTTTAATAATTAATAAATACATATTTTGCACCTTCATGCATACAGTGGCTCTCTTCTTTTCTACTCAAAACTGCTGCATTAAGCACTAAATGTACATACAGATGTGCATATATGGACCAAACCAGTGGAGTAGTCCATAGTTATCCAACGCGCAACTTCTGCACTAAATACATAGTTTGGGATGTCTTAACATATAGTTAATGCAACCAGACGACATTTAGGCCATGTGCTTGGATACACTTTGGCTAGTCCCACTTCTATTGGTCGTGAGCTTCAAATCAATATGTGTGTGTGCGTGTGTGTGTGTCTTTGTGTGAGTGGGGTGAGTGGGCGGTAGTGCATAATGTATGCGTGTGCTTGTTTATAAAGAACAATCAAACAGTCCGTTCTCATTTCCATCAGTGGTCAGCTCACAGGCCCTGCTCTTAATCACCCATGTGGACACACCTCCGGTTCTAGGACAGCATGGGCTCTGCTGATACCGGATACATTCACACATGCGCGCGCACACGCACACGCACACGCACGCACATGCACACACACGCACACACACACACACACACACACACACACACACACACACACACACACACACACACACACACAGAAGCAGAGCAGATCTAGCGAGGAGCAGAGAGCCAGGATGAGTCACTACTGCCTACACAGGAAGCTCTATCTGAGAGGGAGGGGATGAACGTACAAGAGTGAGTGTGATGGTGTGGATAAAGCTCAGGGAGACAGAGTGTTTCTATGTGAGTTTGCATCCGTTGTTCACGTGTATGTGTTTTTGCGTTGGCACTATTGGGAATTAAAGTGTGTACCTCAACTGATGGGACCCTGGAAATGAGGTTAGCTGCACTTTCTTGCATAGTGTCAAGTTATTAGTCATAAAACATTGGCTGATTGTGAAAAAAGTGAAAAACATAAAGAAATCTTAGCAGCAGCCTGCATCACAACCTAATTTCTGTTTGTGCACAGCCGAGTGTATTCATGCACTGGCATTAGTTGCGTGTGATAGGTACCTTGATGTGATGGTGAACCTTTCTGCTTGCCGTCCCCATCGCTGTACAGTCATCACCTGCTGAGGAAGTCTTCAAAAGGCACAGACCGTCTCTGTGCTGTGAGCAAGGAGGACACTCGGGGGTCCAGGGGAGGCTGGTAATCCGATGCAGGGTGATTGGTCTTTTTGTGCAGCGCAGAGCCGAGTGAGTTAGGTTTTGGGCAGTGGGTGAGGCATTGAGGGAAGGTTGGCTACAAAATCTCTGATCAGGCCCTGAGCCCCATTCTGCTCTGGATAAGGGTCTGTCAGTGTGTCCATCAATGGTTCTCACCCGGTCTGAGTTTGTCTGTCCCCTCAGGCCCCGCAGGGAAATTGGACTTTGCAATCGGATGTTGGCCACACGGGGGATGAAGTCCCTCAGGGTGGACGGCCCGTGGGGTGTCGGCGCTGCGGGATCCAGCTGTGCAAAATCAGAGTCACGGCAAAGGTCCCTCTTGGAGGGCCGCATTCTTTGGGGCCGATCCTCCAGGGACGTCAGTGATTCGTTGCGCAGACGACTGTATTTGGTGCGCTTCAGCATGCCTGGAGAAGATGAAACAGAAAAGTGACAATCAGATGTCCAGCAAAGTGATTTTCATTGTACTGATCGTGTCTGTAAAGACTAGAAAAGAGATGAGCTACCTGGGAAGAGTCCTGTCTGTGATTTGAACCTGGGTGAGGTTTGCTCTCTCATAATCAAGAAACTGGACGAGGAAGAGCACTAGGACACAGCAGAACCAAAATAGGAATTTGGCTAACAATCACAGTTGTTACATTCAGAGATTTGCCTCGATCGCATGGACGTGACTACTGATAGCTGAGAACAAGAGGCGCACAATGTAATAAGTTCATCATTTCGGTTCAGTTGCTAATCACCTGATCTCTGGGAAGGATCTAAGCATCTGGGTGTACTGTGCCCTCAGATTATTACCATACGTTACAGAAGATTCAACTCACCAGCGTGGGACAGGGGAGTCCAGTGTAGTCTAAAGTCCAGTCATGCCGAGTACAGTCCCACTATAATGACCCATACACTTTCTCTAGTCAGTTGCCAGGCTTCCAGCTCTGCCTCACCTCCACATCAACTTTCCTCCCATCCGTCTCTTCTCTCTGAGGCACAGCGGAATTGTGCAGCTTTTATGAATGAACTTTTCTCTTCATGAATGAGAGGCTCTCGCTCACTTCCCCCATCTCTCTCTATGACAGTGCATGCAGATGAATGTGTGAATGGAGCGGAGGAGAGATTGACAGACGGCCCCTAAGGCTCTCACCCCCTCCCTCACTCATAAACTACCATCCAATCACAGGCGGGTAGGGTGACTCATGCTGTACACACACACACACACACACACACACACACACACACACACACACACACACACACACACACACACACACACTTAATACACTGAGGCAGAACCAATACAGTACATGAGAGCCGAGTCTAACATCAGTTGCACCTCAAAGATGCTGTTAGTGTGATATTAAAACCCTTTATTTGCCTCTAAAACAGGTTTTCTCTGAATCTAAGAAAGTAAGGGGTTGACATCTTTTGTAAAAAGAAATCAAAGTCACTTGATTTACCCAATAATGCATCCCATAGTGCACCTCATGCATGTGATATTCATATGACCTGCATGGACACAAGAGGAAGGGCATTTAACTAAAACATTTGCATTTCCCTTTGATTGCAATCAGAGCAATATGCCTGGCGCCGACTAAAGAGTGTTTTACACATCGCACTTATTTCCGATTAAAAGATTAATATCTAACAACAGCAAAGTGCAGACGAAGTACTTCCAGACTTCTGCCTGGAATAGAAGAGAAAAGAACCATTTCTGAATTCAGGATTTTTTTTTTCAACAAAAAGAATATTTTAATTACAGCTAATTCGTCAACTGCCTACTATATGTAAATAAGCTGGATGTGACGATATAAAGAGAAGTCTTCAAGTCTGGGTGCATAAAACAGTGTACGGCAGAGGTTTGTCTCTTCCTAGTGGTGGTTTAGTGAAACTGCAATCTAAGCCAATAATTAATTATTTTGATAATCAATTATCTGAGGACTAGTTTCTAGATTAAATGAAGCATGTTTTATTTTTATAAAAACATTATTTTGCATTTTCTTGGAATAGCTTGTTTTATCCAACTAGGAGTCTAAAACTGAAATAAATTAAATGTAGTATTGTATGCAACAAAGAAAAGCATTGAATCCTCACATTAAGACATGGAAACAGAGAATATTTGAAATGTTTGTGTGCTGCTGAAACCGTGGATAGAAGACAAGTCAAACGCTTTACTTAAACAACATTTTATTGATGTTAATCATCAGTTCATATAGGTTAAGAGCAATAACAGGATTATGAGAAACAGCCTATAACAATGTTGCTAGTGATGTACAGTCTGAAGGAGACGGTCTTAAATATCCATTTAAAGACAAGGAACACGATGAAAAAAGTACTTCATTTAACCGTTCTGTTTTTTTTTTTGTTCACATTAGTTACAAGACCTTTACCACTACTGTATTTACATAGTGCAAAGAAACACACTTGCTCTCAATTAACTTAACTTACTCCAAACACTTTGATGGAAGTCTTAGCAACCAAAAGCCTACAAACAGCGTACTTGTGACCAAACTAGAAATACTTTCAGAATCCCAAGTATGATATTTAGGACCCCGTTGTCTCCCATCTCAAGGCTTCACATTGCATACAGCCCGGCATACTGCATTTAAACACCCCGCATCCTCGTCGACTGGCTGAAATCTCACCAAACACCATTCTCAAATTGGATTTAAACTGTTAAAATTAATCAAATAGCTTTAAGAACAGGATGATTGTATTAATACGACGACAAATCAAAATCTCTTTTGTACACTCCTTTACACTCTTGTAATACTCTTTTGTATTTACAAAGGTTTGTGCACGACTGTGTGACTACTTCCAGGGTGACTGCCCCGATGAAGGAGCTTCTCAGCTGTGGTGAACAGACTTTAGGCTGATCCCAAAGAAAAACCTGTCTGTAAAATCTAGAAGAGCTCTAAAAGGATTGAGCCATATTCGATACTTTTGCTCAAGGTATTGTTAAAACTAAATTAATACCAGTAAACACCTGCTGGTCCCATTAGTTAATTAGATTTAAGTGGCATTTTTTAAGGAAATAGAGTGAACACTGGTAAAACAATGACTTTCCAGTACCGTGATTTTTTCATAATGTCATACATTACACAACTATGCTCTGCGTCGAACTCCTTATTTTACAAAACATCTCAGATCTCAATGTTAGGGGCTTCTATAGATGTTGTTAGGTCATTACCAAAGAGACAGCTTGAGCCTGCCTTCCCCATCAGAGAACAAAACACCCCCAGAGGGAACAACAGGAACATTCTTTTTTTTTCCTTTCTTCTGAAGCAGACATCTGGGAACTCAAGATAATTGCAGTCAGAGGAAAACAACCAAAATAGTTTCACACTAGGCAGAATCAATATGACAAAACAATATATACTGTAGTAGAACCACATAGACATGGTTATAGCCACAAAGCTTGTTTTGCTTCTTAGACGTTAAAGTCATCGGAATCATCGGAACACAGAATGAACACTTATTATTTGAACATTAACGTAACACACACTGAAGATCGATGGGTGGGAGTGGTTTTGGTAGAACGACAGAACCCCCTGACACTGTAATGCTCTGTGAAGGAAAAAAAAAAAAAAAAAAAAAAAAAAAGCTAAGTATCAACCGAGAAAGAATCAGGAAATGCATGTCTCTCATTCCCCCATGGAGCACGGAAAAAACAAACATTATTTACAAAGATAAAGCTAAAGAACACAGCAAAAATGTAATGGAAATGTGCCTGCGCACACGCACACACACACACACACACACACACACACACACACACACACACACACACACACACACACACACACAGCTGTAAACCTGCTGAGCTCTGAATGAAATAAGATGGGAGCTGAAAGGTTCCAACCTTCCTTCTCTGTGAGCTACAGACAGCAGTGCACCATTTTAAGCACCTGCTCCCAGAAAACATCCCTGACTCTAAACGAGTTCAGCCTCGGAGGAGGACAGTCACACACTTCCTCTGAATTCAAGTGTAGCAGGTTATGGGCCGAAGGAGTGAGAGCATCCTTTTAAGTTACAAGATGAGCGCTGGTGTCTGCGACTATCCCTCAGACTGTGTTAGTTGTTGTTTGGTCTGCGACGCTGTGTGTTGGTAAGTTGGTCAGTTTCTCTGTAATGTGTGTGAGTGTTGGTCAGTTGGTTGGATACCTGAGATTATGTCTGGTGTCAGGGGCTGGAGACAAAGAAGAGAAGCTGCTGGTTGCTGTGAAGAAGGATGTGAGAGCAACAGAGGGAATGAGTGTATGTGAGAACAGAAGAGGGAGGAGGAGACATCAACCTGTGACTTTCTTAGCCTCCACTTGCTCTTTGCCTTCGGTCCTCGGATCTGTGATATCCGCTGAATCAAGGTCCTCCTCTTCACTCTGCACTCTCTCCTCCTCCTCCTCTTCCTCATCATCTTCCTCTTCTTCCTCCTCTTCCTCCTCCTCCTCCTCCTCTGTACTCTCCTGGCTCTTTCCCAGCTGCAGGTTTTCCAGGGTCTTTGACACCCAGGATTCAATGCGGCTGCTGAGGGTAGGCACCTCCACTGCAATGGGCTCAGGAGTGTAGTCCTCCTCCTCCTCTTCCTCCTCCTCCGCCTCTTCCAGCATCCCGGGGACCAGGGTGGAAGTGGTGGAGGTGATGGAGGAGTTCAGCGGGCCCCTGCAGCTCCCATCCAGTGAGCCCGTCTCTGTGCTCTGCTGAGAGGCCAGCTCCAGCCGGTCGTCTACCCGTACCTCGTCTCTTTCCCCGGTACCCTGTGTCAGTGGCCCTGCCCTGACTGGCTGGGGAGCAATGGAGCCAGGCGTGGCGGCACTGGCGGCACTGACGGCGCTGACAGTGCTGGTGGCGGCTGTCGGTGTCTCACCGTCTTTTTGGGTGGCTGTGGAAGGTGCAGGGCGACTCGGCTCAGCCTCTACAGGCTCCAGGGCATCTGAAGTCTCCACAATACTCCTCCAGTTGGTCTCTGAAGGGATTAATAGAGTCATTATGCTCCATAACTGGGGCTCTGAATTTATCCTCCACCACTGATTACAGACAACCCAAAATAACTGACAGAAAATGAGGGAGCTTACCGTACTCCTTTTCATTGACCTCTGAGATCGGCTCAGAGAAGATGGAGCAAAAGGAGATGGCGGAAGCAGCAGAGTGGTTACGGGAGTGCCCCATGTGGTGTGGGACTTTCTTGTCATTTTTCTGAGCCTCCTCGGCCTGCTCCTGCTCCAGAGCTGACACCATTTCCTTGTAGGCCTTCCTAGCCTCTTCTGTCAGAGACACCAGGCGGTTGAAGAGACTCTGAAGGAGGTTTAACCAAGTTAGTGAGGAGCAAAAAAACAAAATGCTCAGAGATAATCCTGTGCTTCTCCTGCTCTATACTGACTTGCAGTCAACGGGTTTTAGTGGATGGAAGTGACTTACCTCCGCTCCAGAATAGTTGAAAATGCCAACCACACTAACAGGCACTAGTTTGTTGACACAGCGTCCAAGAGCTTTTCTGCCCAAAGCAAACACAAACGGGATCTCCTGATCCCGTGCCATGGCAATTACATTGTATAGAGCTTCATCCAAACCACCTGCAACATAGTAAACAATAAGTGACTCAAATGTATCAAATTTGAGAAAATAAATGAAAAAAATGACTTGAGCACAAAGTGCAAAACGATTGGTAATATGGAAATTGGGCCTGGATGCTGTGGGGTACTGCGATAATTTTATACTATGGGCATACCGAGAAACTCTGAAATATGGACGGATGCTGGACGGTATTACAACATTATTTACCTTTGGCTTGGATCTTCTCACAGTTGGGAGATATGATGACACATTTAATCTTATTCAACTTCATGTGCTTGGTGACCTCTCTGAGACCCATGACCAGGCGGCGTTTGGATTTGGCCTTGGTCGGATCCTTCTGGTAGACCCGCTCCTGGAAGCGAACCAGTTCCTGTAACAGCATGGTCACGCTCTCGTCGATCTCCTTACTCAGCACTTGGTTACAGTACCTGTGGAAAGGAAAAAACAAAACGGAACGAAATAGGAGGTTACAGAAGTTCAAAATAGTGTTTTAATCTTTTGGGTGGTTACCAAGTTAACAATGATGATCACCATTAATGCTAACTAGCACAAATAAAGCAGCAACATTTTAATTTGAAGTTAAATGATTTGTTTATTAAATTAACTAGTAAATTAAATAAATAATATTTTGAGCGAAGTGAGAGAACATCTTTAGTTGCAGCCTCAAAATTGTGATGATACGCTGCTTCTTTATTTAATAACAGTTAACTGAATAGATATGGTTTTAGAGTGTTGGTCCAACAAAACCAGCAATTTGATGGTGTTAACTTGGGATTCAGGAAACTGTGATGGCATCTTCTACTGTTCTCTTACGTTTCATGATATAAAGAAACCATAAGCAGTCTATGATGAAAATAAATGTTGAAGCCCGATGTGGCTTTCCTCTTCCTTGCTGTTCTTAGAATGACTCAAAGTGTTGGTTATGTTTACTCCATCATACTTCATCGCTATCTGACCAGAGCCATAAAACAGCACGGATACTCCCAGGAGCTTTATGGTTTGGTGAAATATCTAATCGGAAGATCGACGTAGTGTGGCCTGAGGAGCAAGCGTCCTGGCAGTCAGAGCTGAGGGGAGGAGCTTGGCCTTTTGGAAGCTTTAAATGCTAAATCTGTTTGAGAAGGGTGGGCTGGGACAATAGGTCTACAGCAGAGGACACAGAGGAACAAAGCTGTGTTTGTGACCGCTGGCATACATCTTTGCTAAGAAGGGACAATGTGCTTGGCATCTGTGCCATACTCTACAATTCATTATTGTACAGTTCCGCCCTTAAAAACACCCGATAACTTTCAGAGTACGCTTCTCACAGCCAAGGCTCTGGTCTCCGAGTGGGAGAAGCATTTGCTTTGCTCTCCAGTTTTTGTGCATTTTTGAGTCAATGCAAGGGATTCCTACAAAAGGTCAATATTCCGGTTCTCGCTCCATGCAATTTGAGTACGTCTACTTACTCTCTGAAACGCCGGCTGTGGATCTTAGTGATGGCGTTTGAGGCCATGGGACTCCCGATGCCAGAGCTGGCAGGGGAACCCTGGGACACCGGGGTGATGCTGTACGGAGAGTTCTGACTGGCCGGGGAAAGGGATGTGTCGCTGGGCATACTCAGGCCATTGTCTGTGGTACAAAGACCACAAATAACAATAAAAAAAATGTATCATGGACTTAACAAAAAATGGGAACACATCTGAAAGGTTTTCCCTTCTTAATAATGATTGACCCTCACCTTCTTGGGAGGCAGGCTCTCGTGCAAGATCATCAGTAAAATGTAAACTCTCCTCCCCATGCTCCTCCTGGCCTGAAGACTCCTGTTCTACACTCGTCTTCCCTTTCTTCCCTTCACGTTCCTTCAAGATGATCTATCAAAACACAGAACAAAAATATAAAAAGGGAGTAAAACAATTTGCAGAATCAAAAAGATCTCCATTAATTTTACCAATCTTCCTCTCCTAAATGATTAACTCAAACTTAAATGATTAACCTTCTTCAGGGCTGTGGGCCGCTTCACTTTGGGGATCTCTCTCTCCTTCCCTCTCTTGATTCGGGGTGCGGTGGAATCCAGGGCATTGTGTGGGACTGAGTATGGCTGCTGATGACCCTTCAACATGGACGGCAGGCTGACCAAGCCTGAGCCGTGGAATGGAGTAGTTGTTCCAACTGGAGAGGAGGACAACCAAGTTAGTATACAAGCAGAATGAGAGTATGTGCACATGCAAGTTAAATAAAAAATTAGGAGCATGTATTTTTGGAGCCCGACGAGCACTATATTCTGAAACATGTTTTCATGCGAACATTTACTAAAAAGGAACAAAGAGTACAGAATATCTGCAGTCAAAAACACAGCGAAACTACACAATGGGGAAACCTAAAAACACTTAATAGGATATTTGCTCAGCAATGATACATACTTGAACCCAATATTATCATGTCCTGCAGGGCTGTTGTAAAAATATGCTTGTTCATTTTTTTTATATCATTTGTTGATGTCTGACTGAATGAATACCTGTAAATGACAGTGGCTTCGTATTGTTGAGTTGTCTGGCCTTCATAGCCTGCTGGTGCTTCTCCAAAGCTGCCAGCATATCTCCCAGGTCCAGCTCCACGGAGGTTTTGCTCTTCTTCCCCGCTGCTTTGGTGAAGGCTTCCTGTCGGGCCCGGAAAGAAAAAGGCAGGAGAAGGTCACACTAATGAACCGTCAAATGCAACTGATTATCAGAATGTCCTGACCACAAGCCGTGCAGTGGTGAGGACAAGAACTGATGAAACAAGCAATAACATTCAAACCTCTCAATCTGAACCAATCCTACATGAACAGTGAACATAGTGCATGTTCATACTTGTAATTTCTTCTGTTCCATGCTGATTTCAGAGTACTCTTGGGCCGTGGCCAAAGCAGCAGCCAGAGCCTTCTTCCTCTGGCTCTTGGCCCTCTTGGGAACAGAGGTGGTAATAGGGATGGGTGTCTGCACAATGTTGATAGGGGAGTTTTCTGGCAGGTTATCCAGCTGTGAAGTGTGGAGACAGACAAATAAGTATTTAGTAGGGGTGAAAATATGAACCGATACAAGAGTCAGATATTCGGCTGCATAGATACACAAACACAGATCTGCCAGAAAATCTGTGACAGTTAAAATAAAAATAAAACCTTCCAAAGTGTTCAGTCTAGGATTTCAACTCAGATGTGGATGTTTTCATAAAGATGGCAGCCTTCTTGCATAGTAAAAATATTGTTGTTGTTTTTTTAAATGTCGCCAAATATATTTCCGATATGAATGGAATAAAATTACGGTCTGTTTGAGATTGAAATTTGAAAGTGGTGTCATAATTAAACATCATGTTAACCTTAGTATTGATACGGAGCACTGATCAACAATACAATAATGGCCCCCGCTTCAACGTGTGTGAGTCATTGAATGCAACCCGTGCCTCTCCTGCAGGGTCCACAAAATGTGAGGACTGCATGATGTTTACATTGCATAAGTACCACACACACCTTGCTACCAACTTAAAACACTGTATACAGAGTAAAGCTACCAAGAGGAGCCGTCAACACAAGATAAGTAACGCAGCTAATGCTGCTTCCAAGCGTCTCCTGGTTTAAGGCAAAACTGCTACTGAGCTATGTGCTGTTTATTTACAGCAGTAGTTCTCAAAGTGCGCATGACCGTGCAAAATATAAAGCGGAACTGATGTTTTGACGCGGTAAACTTTTCCATGGTGGAACTGTAAACAAATCGTGCTTTCATAATTGCAATGGTGTACATTCAGACAGATAGTCTGTAGATTTTAGTGTTGCACCGGCAGACCCAACCCAATCTACACAACCCTAGAAATTTGTAAATCAGAAAGCAATTTCCCCTACCAGATTTTTGGGAAGTTTAGGTTGCGTGTGTGTCTGGGCTGAAGTAGATTCTGGTTTGTTGCTGCGTTGGGCAGCCCCTCCTGTCGCCAGATCTGGGAATTCATCTTCATCCTGACAAACATGGATAACAAATGTTTTAGTTTAGTACAACTGCCTGAAACAGATATATAATGAGTGTGATGGTGACAGTGCTGTGCTGATAATTCATCACAATGAAATTCACAAGAAACCCTCTCTCACCTCAAAGTAGAGGGGCTCTGGGGAGACCTCAGTACCAGTGACCGCTGCTGGCTGCAGCCTTTGTTCTGACTGGCTGGGCGGCACACGTCCTGGATAGCCACAGTGGAAATCCTGAAAGGCATAGACGAACGGAAAACACAGAAGTCAAACAGGGTACCACTGGTATTCAACCACGTTATCCTCTCTGTACTTAAGTAGAGCTTATCGTTAACTATTTTGGTAACCGAGTATCCTATTAACGTGATACTTAATGCAAAAACGGCAGAACATTTTGTTAACAGACTCAAATATGGAGCTTGCTTGCTTAATATCATATTAAACTGAGTATCTTAACAGGATATTTTAAGACATCACCTTGGACTTTAAGAAACTGGGATGGACATTATTCACAATGTATAACTGTCAAGTGAGGGAAACATGGTAGAAAAGGAGGCAAGGGTGAACAGTCAAACTAATACAAGTGCCTCTGCATCACTGTAATATTTTTCTTGTTCATGAAATGTTCCCTCTTGGTTAATGATTCATATAATTCTAACCCTAACAAGGAAGTATTTCTTTGTGCAGGGTGTTAGCAGAAAAATTACATGAAACAGCCAATTAGGATTGATAATTACACATCACCTTTTTTATGAAGACAAAATTAGAATAAGAAAATGTTGATACCAGCTGTCTCACACCTGAGCTTTTCTGATCACCTTCTATGAAGCTTAAGAGCGACTCACAGGACAGAGCTTTTACACCAAAATCAACTGCATTTGACCTATTCTCATAACTAAATACTATAGCTGTTCCCCAGACGTGTCTGCTCCAGTGAGATCCACTGCACCTGTGAGAAGTTTCTCTGTTCAGGATTCTTCCTCTGGTCCGCTCTGTGAAACTGGCCGTTCCTGTCCCCCCAGGACTTCGGGGTAGCCTGAGAGGCTACATTTACCCAGGTACCTGCTAGTGAATAGAAGGTAAAAGAAAAATCTGAATTCCTTTGTAATACATTATATACAGGCTGCATAAGAAATATGACTATGAAAGCGTGATGCGAGGATATTCACAGCATGTTGCATCAAGTTTACCTGTCATTACACCAGCCTCGACTCCCTGTACAACACAGAAAATGTGGAGAGGGTAGAGAAAAAGAGACACGTTGAGATATCTAGTGCATGTTAAATGTGCTAAAAACACAAAGCTGTAGGACTACATTACACCTCTCCCGTTGGCATTTGCCTGGTGCATTGATTGCCGTTACACAAGTTGAGTCCTGTATGTTGTGACATGTCCCAGTTGTTATCTCTGGCATGCAGTAAACATGATCTCTGCCACTGCTCCAAAAAACTGCCCTCATCGTAATATTTATCAGCACTATTATGATAAAGTGATTGAAGAGCAAGTTATCATAAAAGAGGAGTACACTCCACTTTAACTTAAATGTGACAATTTTCAAAAATAAAAACCTCCCTACAATTACAAATGCTGCTTTAGTAAAGCATATTTTTAATTTCTGTTCCTTCAGTTTTTAGGCCTGACGAGTAGCTGTTTAATAATCGCTCGCCTTTACCGCTCTATTTATTCAGATTTCATTTAAGAAAAAAATAGTGCTTAAGATCATTCAACTCCCTACTTCCTGACTTTCTGTCTGCATAACTAACTTTATTTTACACTTGTTTACAATACGTGTAAAACATCAACGACAGTCCCAAACAGGAATCGATTATCAGTAAAAGTATTATCAGATGATGAGTTAAAACAAATGCTATAGTCCAGTGTCAGTCTGTTGGGCACGGAGCTGCTGTTAAGTAGCCAACTTACTGTGGGTGTTGCTGTATTTTCTGCGGTTCTTTGCGCTACCCCTGCAGCCTGGTTGTGTTTGGGGCTACAGTAGCCGCTGTCACTGTCTATATCTGCCTCACTGGCGCCCTGCTCGTTGTAGTTTTCGGCTGGATGGGACGCCCGTCTTCTCTTTGTCCTGTTCTTCCACAGCAGGGGACTAGCCTGCTCCGCAGCGCATCTCCCTGACACTTCACCAGGGAAATCTGAGAATTAATATAGTATATTAATCAGCGGAGACTTATTAACCACAAACTTGGACGAAGTTCACTTTGTAGGATGTTATTGACGACAAATACAACAATTGAGTCACCAAGATATTTACACAGGCTCATTAACTTTCTCAAGAATGGAGACATCACTGCTGACATCATGAGCTGCACACGTGTAAACCTTTCTGACTGGAAACTCTGCATTCCAGTTCTTTCAGAAGTTAAGAGACAAGCATCATCAACCTCAACCTGTACAACCGGCCAGCAGACTTACTGGCATTGTGTCCTGCTTTCTCTAAGACAGGAAATATTTATGTTCACAGGAAAGGCACACAACGTTAACAAAGTCTGGAATGTTTGAAGAAAATATGTTCAGTTGTGGTGAAACTACTGCTTATTTGTTGTCCAATGACAGGATGGAGCCTTTGTAACAAAATAAACGGCGTTGTATCTATTCTCATTACTTAATCCCATCATTGTTCCCCTGACATATAGAAACCCTTTACTCAGTGTTCAGTGAGATCTACTGTACCTGTGAGAAGATTCTTTCTCTGGTATGCTCTTTTAAGCCTCAGTTTATGACCATGGCCATACACACTGCTACAACTAAAAGGCTTCTAATCTTTATTTGGGTGAGTTTTAGTTTGACTTTTTTATTATTAATATAAAAAACCTCTGGATGCATGGTAGGACGCAGTTATAGCTTTGATTATTGGCGCAGTATTCTTACCGGTCTGCTGTGCTGCATCCACCAGCATGACCATCTTGGTCCTACCATCAGGCCCCAAAGTGCACACCTCCTTCTGCACAGCTACACTCCTGGTTGGAGGCCGACGACCCCTTGGAGATTGGCAGACACCTAACTGTTGCTGTAGGAGAAAGAAAAAGAAGCAGGGCATGCTCACTAAATAGATTAAGGTTGAGGACGGACACTTTTAGTGACACAAATAAAATGTGACATCAACGTGACAGCGTCACAATAAGGCTGTTGGCAGTCTGTACCTTTGGGACAACATTAGGTCGCACCATGCCTCTCCCCCTCTGACTGGCCATCCCATATGTTGGCCCCAGAGGCAGTGGTCTTTCACCGACATCTGCCGAGACAGGGTTGACCACTCCAGCTTGCACAGGACCAGCATAGGAGCCAGGGAAGGGCTGGTAGAAGCCCATCACCGGAGGGCATGGAGCAGGCATAATCTGGTAGTAAGCGTAGTCATTGGAGACGGGAGGCTGGGGTGAAGACATAATGGGGTAGGCCAGGTATGAACCACCGGGGCTGGGGTTAGGCTGCTGCCAGCGCAGCTCCCCTCCATTATACATAGGATGTTGTCTGTAAAGGAGCATAGGGTAACATGTTAAATTACTTTTTATGTCTATTTTAGTACAATCTTTTCATGGTTGATAACTGCATTTTCACAATTTACGACAGCCAGGGATTGAGGAGATGTCCAAATCTAATTCAAAATGTCCTGACATTATCAACTGAATGTGACATTGTCTTTACATATACATTTCCCTGTATAAAAGTTTTTATTTCCCTTATTTCAAATATTGACCACTTTGTGTTTCCTCTCAAAACATGCATCAGTGTTGGGGTGATGCATTAAAGTGTGTGTAGCCCATTTAGCAAGAGAGGACTGACGCTCCCCGGGTTAACATCTGTGAAGCTGCAGTGATGTGCATGATGGTTGGTTTGTTAAGGGGTGTGAACATGGTATGCAGAAATGTTGATAAGGATCCAGATGACATTTTCACACCCAGCCTACTACAGCGGGCATTTCCTCGCATTCAAATAGGGGGGAAGGAAACAGAGGAACGGATGTGTGCAAGGATACAGCAGATCACTCGGGACAAAGAAGGAGCCACTGGAAACACAGATTGTGGTTCCAAGTAAACTCTAACTCTGGGAAGGTTTCCATTCATAATTAAGCAGTCTTAAACTACTGCACAATCTAATGGCCATAACTCAATACACTAAGGATCTGATTATGGACACAGTGTTTTCTTATTAATAATAAAGTAAATAGTGCATTGAATAAGTTGTAAAAAAAAAAAAAAGGTCCAGAAGAGAGCAGATTGTTTCTTGGGCGGTTCAAAATAGGGACACCAGACTCCCCACAATACCACAGAGAATGGCAATATTTCTGCAAAAGTGAACACCATCGGGAAAATCATTACATCAACCAGAACCACTGGAGCCATTTGCTCACCATTAAATGGGACTAAAACCAAGTTTGAGAGTTTTTTCCATTCCAAAATCTTTCCCCACTGAGAAAGAGACCGTACCTGTTGGGTTGGTTCTCCTGGACGAAAGGGTAGCAGGTGATGAGGTAGCTGGGTATGGGAGTAGTTTCCACCCCTCCCCCGCCTCCTCCTAGACCTCCGCCACCTGCCCCTCCGCCTGCATCTCCAGAAAGACTCATGCTGACTATCGATCCTTCAAGACCTTTCTTCTGTGGGATGAACGGTTCCACTTCGGCTGAAAGCTTCACATCCTGCACGAAAGACAAATGAACAGCCATCACTGTCTGAATGAAATTAATGACTATGTGGTTGATTTCTGCAAGAAGAAGGTCCACACAAAGAGCATAGATCTGTTCCTCAAATAAAGTTACTCAATTGATCACCACATTCTCTGCTTATATTTTATCAAGCTACACGATACAACAGATCATATTATTATTGTTGTTTCCATTACACGCATCAAATGGGATAGTTCTAGAGTGAAAGCAACAATCAATATATAGTAATAACTCCACCTCCATTCTTCCAGAAACGTACTTTATAGTTTCGGTAAGTTTAGTCAGCTCTCTCAAATGTCAACTGTTGAAAAAATTATAAAAACTACAATTGTAAGAGAAGATCTATGCACAGGCATTTTTAAGTTATCAACTTGAGTACCGAATGTCTTGACAGACCGAAAGAGCTGGAGACAATCTATTGACCAACATCTCCTTTGTTTATTCACAGCTGAGCACTGATTTCATCAAACTGTTCTAGTTAGTTTACAATCTTGCGTAGTTACCACAATCAATAAACAAGGTATTAGTTACTTTTTTAGTTCAAAGATGACATAGCCCACAACTGCCAGAAGATCTAAGCAAAGTACACAACATGTCAACAGAGGCCTCACACTATTTTTGTCAATAATCTCATGTGATTTACATCTGTAGCTACATCAACTGAGGTGATTTGTCAAAATGGCCGACAATGAGGCGAGCCTGTGTACCTCAAAAGCCAAAAATAAGTTTGAAACATTTAATTTCATAATGGCTAAAAAAAAAACATTGTAGATATTAAGGTAATAGTAGACGGACATTAAAAGCTGGAGTTTGAGGCCTTAAATGCCATATTCTTCAAGTCACTCAAAGCCTTAATGGCACCAAGGTACAAACAGTACACTCATCAAAGTTACGAGACACCACCTGTAAATCATTTATGACAATTTAAGGATATAACTTTTATGCTACATTTAGAGCTTTGGCAGACTCAGACAGAATACCATTTCCGGTGTACAATTTACCACAAGATATATATACAATCAAAAGGCAAAAAAATGGAAAATCAATCCATAGAGCAATTTGGTTTGAAAGAAATTTACATATTTATGGCAGGCAAAGGCACAATAAGGTCCTTTCTAAGTCATTGTGCACCAACTCGATGATGTCTTCTTCTAGTCAGTCTGCATTTATTGGTTTATGACCCATACACACAGTCAACAGTCAGATTGTTGTGCTTGGAAAACAGGCCACAGAACGGCCAAAGATTAGACGTTGGGCATTAGTTACTCCCCGGGCGCTTCACGAGGCTGCTCACTGCTCCTTAATTACTAAGGATGGGTTAAAATGCAGAGAATACATGTTCCCACTGTGGGACTAATAAGGGATGTATTATTATTATTATTAGAAGGCCAGTATGGGACTGAAACACCTAAAACACTCTAACTAGAGACACAGCCTCAAATGGATATGCTATGCTTGGTGATGACACCAGCTAACAGGCAGGCATACATATCTCCTAAATAAATCACAATCAAAAATCTAATCAGAAAACTGGTCATTGTTTAATGTGCAGTCCTATACTACATGTACAAACAACAGGGCAATGTGTTGCACATTGTATTACAACAAAGTTATCCTTCAATCAAGTAATATGTGTACATTTTTATTAGAAAATGAGGAACACACAAACAATGACAAAACTAAAAAAATATAGATACAGTGATTTATCAACAAAGAGTTATTGATAGAATGCCATAAAACTATAAATGTGAAGTAATGAAATTTACCCATTAAAAAAAAAAAAAAAATTCTCAGGTACAAGAACAGTTATGATATTTTCTCGCTGTCTTTTTCCAGTCGTCACAGAACATCTTTCACACCTCATCGTGCTCCTCATTTGACACGGTGGTGCCATTGGTCTGACCCGAAGTGGCAGCTCTGTGCAAAAGGTCCCATTAAAATAATATGCAATTTTGCAAAGGATGAGGAGAGGTGACAGGGTTTAGAGTACAAAGGCTCCCCCTCACTTCTCTGAAACAGCGGTCGGTTGCATGAATAGAGTCGTCAGTTTGGCCAGTGGATGTCACACAGACAGCTATTGTCTCCCACAGCTACTGTCCGTGGGTGGTTCTCTCACTTTTCCTTAGTTTTTCTATAGAACCCATCCGATCTATGGTGAATGGAGCCTGTTCTACCAGTTAACTAAAGACCACCAAACTACAGTTGTCGAGATATATTTCTACAAACATCCAGGTAGCAGCAGCCTCCGTGCCCAGGCTGACATAGATGCAAGGGGTTTGGGACTAGAGTAGTTGGTCTGAACCTGTACGGTGGTACAGTATAGCTGATAGGGCGTTGTTATAGGATTACGTTTGCCAGGATAAAGTAGGGACAGTGCTACAGGATAATCTAATTATACAGCAAGCCACAGCATGGAGGCTTCATGTGCACTGATGTTGAATCTTTAATTCTGAACATTAGCAGAAAATTCAAACTATATAACTATATAACAAAACAAAAAAATTGTGAAAGAAAACCGAGCTGGTCAGAGGATCCATCTCTTGAATCAACCATGTGTGTCTTTGAAGTATCTGAGTGTGAGGAAGAGGGTGAGTGAGAATGGCTGTGATTGTGGAAAAGGCAATGAGGTCAGACCCAGATGTGCATTGGTTGGGGATGACAGATCTCAGAGTGATTAGACTGGGGGGGGGGCTACTGATCTCACAAGCCTCTGTTTGTGTGAGCATTTATTCTTACACAAGTTGCGCTGAAACACTAAACAGGCAACGTCTGTTTCTGTACTGAAAGCCGGATGGGCTGCGCAGAAAGGATGGCAAACGCATAACAACTTTTTTTTTAGGGGGGGAGGGGGTCACATTTATGACGAATATCACAACATTTTCAGATTACAAAATAATCCGATACATTTCACCTGCGATGTCAGACAGAATAAATAATAGCCCCAACGCGAACCGGTTATTCTGAAAGCATCGACATTACGCCTCGGGACACACAACCCAACCAAACTGAATCGTCCGCATTGCAAACGGTGTCAGAAGAATGTCACGCATGCAGAAGAACCAGATCCTCCTCTGACCAAGACCCACGAAACCCGTCTAACACACAACAACAAAGCTCTCCTGCACACATTACCGAAACCTTTACGTCACGTCTAACGTTACCTCTCCATAAATTATACAATTAACTACAGCTATCTTCTCCAAAAAAAAATACTGCCAGCTGTAACGTCATTTGTCGCGCTGCTTTAAAATGCATCGTCAAATGACAGAATATATTTAGCTTTAAGGCTAACTAGCTGGCCAAGCTAACTCAACACAACACCGTATGTCTAAGCTTATCGCGTAGAAGTGTAGCCATTGAAATATATCTGAATAGGGTTTTTTTTGTTGCAAAAATTACCAAAAGACACGCGCGCTGTGACAGGAGTCGAGCTGCGCACGTCATTTTTCTGAATGAGCCGCAGTTACCGTTGGTTGTTTTAACGTTAGCATGCTAGCCGAAGGGGGCAACTGTGACAAAACACCAGCTGTGAAACCCATTTGTTTGTACGTCAATGATGCAAAACGGTTATTTAAGACACAACGTATCACTGCTTTTTATAATTACATGAACGTAAAAGTTGTTTTTAATAACGTTGACAAAAAGAAGTGCGATATTGGGCCTCGGCAGCATTCAATAACCGTGTCTCTTCTTCCACAGGCTAAAGCTTCAAAGCCACCCCCCCAAACAAAACACCAGATAATGTTGAATTAAACTGACACGTTACCTTATTGTCACTAGCGTCCATGTCAGTCACCGACACCGCGAGAGACAGTCATTGACCAAGATGTGGACGTCAGGATGTGGGCCTTTTTATTCTCTTCATTGTGAATAATAATAATAATAATAATAATAATAATAACAATCAGTGAAGGCTTAAGAGGGACTCACACCCAGTTCCTACTAACCCGCTAACTGCACCCCACAGACCGCCCCGACTGTTGCTGCGTCAGCTGGCTGCGCGCTCCAGACTAGCTCGAGGCTCGGGGTCGCTGCCGAGTATGGAAATGGGAGTCACCTGGAACGGAAAGCGTCGAGGCTCAAAACGCGTTTTACTGGCTGGGAAACGCAGAATGTCACGAGGGCAAGGAAGATGTCTTCAAAGAAGGATTCAAATGGAAGTGAAAGAACGATTTCTTTATATCTCATCTGTGACAGTGAAAAACAATTTTATATACACTCCTCCAAACCAGTCAGAGTTAAAACTGTAGCTAGTCAAAGTCAACAGAATCCTTTCAGTGCCGAGAGAAATCTGTTTATTACCAACAGGCAACATTATACATTAAAATATTGTGTACAAGTTTTCATACACATTTTGGACTTTTTTTATTTTATTTATTTTTTATTAACAACTGAAGCATTTGTGTGTTGCACATGGAAGAATCTGCCAATCAGGAACATAAAAAAAAACAACAGAAAAATAAGTGCCAGTGATTTCCTCTTCACGACAAAACAACACTTTGAACACGTTCTTGGGTTCCTGGAGTCTTCTTTAAGTTGGTGGCATTCTCAAATCCTGTGCTGTGTATCTTGTCTCAGAGAATTTACTTGAAGAAGCACAGTAGCATACTTTATGGATGTATTCATACATGCCATTTTCCTTGTCTCTTGATTTTACATGCCATCATGTGAGCTTGCTAACAATGGCTTGGTTGAGAGAGTTCAGCTGATTTGTCCATTTGTCTAAAGCTGTGTAGCGAGCCCCTCCTCTCTTCTGGTAGTCCAATTCTAGTAGCTGGTTGACTTGGTCAATTCGGCCATGGATTGTGCTGAAAAAGAGACAGAAAAGTAAGCATTTCAGCCACATACATTGCAATAAAAAAAATATATATACATTGCAATAAAAAAAAAATATATATATATATATTCTCCACACAATTTAATCAAGCTAAAATAGTTTTTTTCATATGTAAAATGAGTGTCATTCATAAAAAAGTACCCAAAGAATAATCCTTCAACATGTCAGAGCATGATGGTAACAATGAACAACACTGTAAAAGTTATTAGTATATACATTTCATTGCAATAATAACACAATGTTTTCCCTTTCTGATGAAAGTAATTTACGTCAGAGAACAAGAACAGCTGGGATGTGTGGCTTTAAATAGCAGATCAATCTTGCAGAATGACAATACATTTTGTACAAACTGTTATTAAACTGTTGACTCATACCGCCTGACTCTTGAAAGCCAGAGAATGGAATGAATGAGGAACTGCGACAATTTAAAAGGAAAGGAGTTCTTTATTTTTTTACTTCTCAGCAAGCACATGGGGGAGAAACTTACTTATCCAAGATGCACTGCACCAACAAACTCTCCACATCACACACATCAATGTTCAGCTCCTGAAACACAAGGAACAAAGACACGACTCATCCTCACATCTGTAAAGAAGTATGTCCACTAGTATGCTTCACCATTGAAGGATGCATGGATCCAACACAATGCAGATTCTGTTGTAAATGTTGTGCTAGATGTGTTGCAAAAGCCGTGTGGAGAGAGTCGACCATGTCTACGTATGTGAAGTTCAGATTATATTAACAAATACATAATTTGTTGAAAAGGGATTAACAGATACCGTCCATGTACAAGCATTAGTGTTGACTGTCATGGTACTGAGAGACGAGCTCATGCTGTGAGTGAAATACTTACTCACATTGATGCTGCCTTCTTTTGTTAGTCAATTTAAAACACTTGCTTATGGAAAACCACGTTTCTTCCAATTATTCTTTTCTCATCATCAATATGATTAATTGGCTTTCAATAGAAAGCAAAACAAAAGGAAACGATTTGTACAAAGTCACATGGCCCTCAGCGCAAATGGTTGTCTAATAATATTCCAAGAGGAAAGACAGCAGAGAAAGTCACTGGACAGGATATGTTTGGATCACATGGACTTACCTTAGAAATGAAAGGGATGTGTATTCTCGTGTACGGTTTGATGAGTTTGATAAGTACTTGAGTTCTAATGTTCCGCAGGAGCTCTGAAACACAGAATCAATGATAATCGTATCTCAATGTTTCTCCAACACATTGATCACACTACGTGGACTGCAGTCACGTTCACCGTTTACCTTCTATGTGCTCTCTAATGAAAGGGTCGTCCATTATGTTACTGTGATTTGTTTTCAAGATTTTCTCAAATTCAGTGATGTCATTGTTCTGGTAGGCGCTGAAAAAAACAAAACAAAAAAAACAATCAGTGTTGTTAGACCACGTACAATGTGTTTCCGTGACCCACAAGAAAACTCATCGTGATAGCTGTCAAACACATTTCAAAATATTAGATATTTTAGTAAACACTATTCTTATTACAGTTCTGGGGGCCCTTTCTTAGTTTCTTGTTTATGCAATCAAAATATGAAATATAGGCATGGAAACTGATCAAATTTTGGAACAGTGCTAGGTATTTATCTTAAGAGGACAAAAGAGAACAGACAAGGAAGCAGAAGACAAGGAAGCAGAAGACAACTAAACATCTCAGAGAAGACATAAGTCATAATCGACTGACAACTGGCATAAATAAGGCCATTGTTGTTGTTTATGTACCATTTTGTAATAAAATGAAATAATGCAAAGGATCCATGAAAATGCACGCATCAAACTGCACCCATCAGTAGGGTTGGGTAACACGTCCAACACGTCCGGTACCTACCGTACCGAAAAGCAACGCAGATTTCGGTGCTTTCTTCCGGTGCCTGAGCCGATTTAAATACTTTTTTTGTTATACTAAAAAGGTAGCGCGGTACCCGCATAAGATGTTGATGTATCGATACTATTGAAATAGCGCGGATCAGAGCACACTCTCTCCTCCGCTCTCTGTTGTCCGCCTGCATGCAGAGCGGGGCTCGAGGGGGCGGGGCTTCCATCGCTCACACACCACACACACACAGAGATCGCTGCAGACACGAGCACGAGCTTTTGAACGTCCGTCCTCGGCTTGCTGGAACAAATCTCTCCCAGTTGATATTAATGATGACGTGTAGTCCAGTAAAGCAGCAGTTTGTAGAATCCAACAGTTTCTGAGTTCTGTTGCACACGGTCCCATTCAGACCTGATGCTTGTGTCTGTTCTTTTTTTAGATATATATTGTTTATAGTTTGAAGTTAAAAGGTTTGAAGCTGCAGTTTGAAGACAAGTGCTTTGTATGCATTTATTTATATATATTTATAGTATACTTTAAAAAGGTTAATATATTGTTCAATTTGAAGAAAAAAAAAATTGCCTTGGCAATAAAAAAGTATCGGTTCAGGCACCGGTATCGTTTTAAAAGTATCGGTTTAGCACTGGTATCGGAAAAACCCCAAACGATACCCATCCCTACCCATCAGTATGCAACTGGGAAAGGCCAATACAGTAAAAGCATCTGTGAACAAGAATTAACAATACATTAAAAAAAAAAAAGACTTCACTACTAGCACTCTGGGTCTATTTTCATGATTTTGGCCACCAACAATAACACTTTCCTCACCAACTTTGTTGTGAGAGATTAATATGCAGGATGCAAAGCACAGTAAAGTGCATGTAACGCGTGCTGAAGGCACACACCTCAGGTGCATTTGAATACAAAGTGAGATTCTGGAGGATTAATTATCGCACATAATATGTGACTTGTTAGGTGCTGGTGATAATCATAACATATCACGTCTCTCCTTTCTTCTCTTTCAGTAGTTGTTCTCTCCTCACAAAGACATATGGATGTTACGTGATGGAGTGGGTAGTTTTGCACCTTCATGAATTAAAAGCCAATAGTGACTGTCAAACAAAAGCTTACAACTGAATGTATGGAACAGCCATACCAGTTTAGGTGCTTTTATTTTGTCCTCACTTACAAACAGTATACACAGTCAGGTAAAAAAGCTGTCAATAAATAGCAAAGTAGTCTCAATATTCTTGTTACTCGTTCATTTGTGCTGCTTAGTGAAGCTGTGGCCATCAAGATGGTATAGAGCTCTGAATTAAATTGGCGAGTAAAATGTTATAACAGGTAGAAATAATGGCCAATTCTATACAGCAAGACTTTTCTCAAAGGATAAAAAAATACATTAATGTATGCTTACCTGACTAAGTTCGTCATTGCTAGGATTTCTGGATCATTTTTGTATGGTTTGGCCTGTGGAAAAAAAAACATGAAAAGTTACACCTGGCATTAAAACTTAAAAAAAAAGTAAATGCCATCTGATTAAGCACAAAAACACAAAACTATTTTCAGCAAATTATTCTAATTAGAACATTTCTGGCTGTGCTTTATATACAAATTCAACAGCAACCTGCACAAATGTATGTGGCAACCACAAGTCTGTGTCTAACATGTTTCATATTTGGACATACAGTGTCTGCAAAGTTATTAAAAGTACGGTAAAATGACTTTCATACCTCTTGTGAGTCAAAAGGGTTTATTCCCGACTTCATCAGCATGTTGGCGAGGACCAAGTACTTCAGGCATGTCGTCCTTCTTGGGCTGCCAGACTCGTCATAGTTTTTAAAGGCCTCAAAGAAGTCGGTGTGAGCTTTCTCAAACTCACCCTCTCTCAAATGCATTTTCCCACCACACTCTGGTCAGGAGCAAACAAGCACAGGTCATTCAGCAGACAGTGAGGTCAGTACTTAGAGTGGCAGTCACACTTAACACAAAGCTAGACAACTGCGTTATGAATAAAAGGAGATATGTGCGGCAATAATACCTCTGATAACTCCCATAATGAGCGGGTGAGGAATGGCAGATTTTATGTGAAGTGACTGCTCATACAGCGCTTTCAATTTTTTGTTGTTTTTTTGTGCTGTGTACATCTGGATCTCCAGAGCATAAATCTCCAACAGCTGTGTGCCTTTCTTCAGGTCATCCTCTCCATCATCCGTCTGTAGTTGATAGAAATATAGAACAACCACTTCTTGGATCAATAACGTGATCAAATCTACATATATAGATATACACACTCACACCTGATAAACATACTTTGGCATCATATATAGCGATACTGATACTCTTTAGGTTTGAATGACCAAGCAAATCAACAAGTCCATAATATATTCTATGACATCTGCAAGGTTAAACATTTTTGGATCAATAGAAACCCCAAAATATAATATTGCACATACAGACCAAAAAGGAATAAAGATGTTTGCTTACTACCTGACATGACTGGTGAAGTTGCCTCAGGATCTTTTGCAGTTTCCCATACTCTTCTCTCTCCAAGTAAAGCTTCCCCAACTGCAGGAGAGAAAAGTTAAAAGGAAAAAAAAAGAATTTTAAGCACCTGTTTTACTCAGAAATTATGTTTTAAGACTGCTTGGAAGAGTGAAGAGCCTTTGTATACCTTTGTGTTAGTTTTAAACCACAGTCTGTCATTTTTTGCATCCTTCAAAGCCTCCAACGTGGTTTCGTAGAACTCCTGTAGTAAGTCCATCTACCAACACAATAAATTAATTTCAGAAGGACAGAATTAAAACAGCCATGGTGCCACTTGTATTTCCTGTCTCATATCATCTATCCCTACCTGTTTGGAGGTAGAGATATAGTCCAGAATAGAGTTGATGGACTTCTCTGAGTAGTTCCTGGTGACAGCACTTCTGATGTATGTAAGGAGCTGTTTGTACCTGTTCATCATCTCTGGGAAGTTTGTCTACAGGGTTAAGACATAAAGAAAATAACTTCTCAAGAACTCATGTCCGGTGGGAAATGTGTAAACAAACTATGGCAATTTTTTTTGGAGCCTACCAGCTTGAAATTGATTTTGATCATCTGTTTCAATGCTTTAAATCCCCATTCTCCTTTTTCTCCTTCTAGTTCCAATACCTGAACACATGATAAAACCAGTCAGTAAATCATGTGCTTTTTAAATAACTGAAACAAGAACAGACTGCTTTTATTAGAGTACAACTCCACCTTCTGGAAACTGCTGAGCGCTGCTTTGGGATCATCCTCCTTCAGGGCTTTAGAGTTGTAGTACTGGTTCTCCAGGTCCACGTTTGGTTCTGAGTTACTGTCCTCTGAGTATTCCTAAATGTAAGCACATAATCATGGCAAAGTTCAAATCGTAACACCCAGCTCTAACAAAATACAACCGAAATGTTTAGCTAGCTAACCCGAATGAGGGAACAGATCGCCCCTGAATACACCGGTTATTTAGAGCCGCGAACTAACGCCATGGCGTGCTATCTAGCGATGTGGTTTGCTTTCCACGCCTGCAATTCAAGCCCCGAAAAAGGCAGCTGAACGCATGTACCCACAAGTTAGCTATCCAGAACAGTTAATGTGTGTTAGTATGAGCCAACTGCGTAAGGCCAGTGGCTAAAACCAACCATCATTAGCCGGAGAGGAAGCTAAAGTAAGGCATACGCTGTCAGCTTGGTATGTTAGCCAACAAGCTAACTAGCTAAACAGCTAACATCAGCTAGCCCGCCCTACCGTACCTTTAGCTCGCGCACAATGGACGCAAACACTTTGCATATATAAAGCACAAAGTAAATAAATTCAGTTACAGATACCAGGTCGTAATCTTCTTCATCGTCGCACATGAAATCGTCCTCCATGTCGGACATCTTGGTGGCCTTCCTCGCTATTACTCGGAGGGGGGGGGGGGGGCAGTCGGTAGTCCGGCCTGCGCAGCGACGGATGAGGCGGTTGTGGGTCCCGGTGGTGAGAGGCGCCGGCCCGCGGACCGTCTGTAGATGGCGCTGTTGGATCAGATGTACGCGAGCAGCGGTTCACTGTGGAAGTCCGTGACTCTGATATTAGATTGAGTTTAGGTGAAGTTTTAACATCCAAAAGTAATTAATAACATAACTCTGGCCAAATCAATCACTCAACCATAACACCGTTTCACTGTTTGTTGATTTGTTTGTTTGCACTGTTGTCTTAATATAATGATAGTATATATTGTGCATTTTAATATTGCTTTACTCGCCACTTTTATTTTATAATATATACTTGTTTTAAAGTACTGTTTGTTGTTTACCATATTTATCTTTAAGTGATGTCTCGATTATCGAGCTGCCTTTTACTCCAGTATATTCATGACATGTTTAGGGAGGAACTAACTCATTTCCAAAATCAGAGAAAATCTGGAAATATAATATGATGCATTGTTGCAGATTAAACTGCATTATGCACATGCATCTGCAACTATCAAATTCCAATACAATACATACCGAACAGGGGGAATTCTTCTGCATAATAATACGAGTGTTACTTTTTAATAATATATGTTCCTTTATAATATGTTTGTTTTAGTTTGTATTGATTTTCAATGCAGGACCTTTTCTTGTAATGGATGGTTAAATTTACCTAAATTATGTGAATATATAAATACATACCCCTGAGAGAACAGCTTTGCTACAGAAACAGTAGAGTTATTTGTATTAGTATTATCAGGGTTTGAAATATACATTAAATAGTTATAAATATAAATAATATACCTCTTTTACACAAATATATACTATGTACATCAAATTAAAAACATGAATGTAGATATGTAATAAAAACACGGGGAAAAAACACGACTTGACTAACAAAGTACCAATGTATCTCAGTGCACCAGGCTAATTTGAAACGTTTGATGATATGATAGATTTTACAGACAAAAAAAAATAGTTTTTTTCTCACATATTACAGTGGTGAAGGAAGTACTCAGATCTCATACTCAAGCAAAAATGCAAAACTGTTATCAGCTAAATGTAATACAATTATTTAAAAGAAACAATAACACATTATTGTTAATTGATTGGGTGGAGCTGATTTAATTACTTCATATATTGTTGTGCATTTTAATCTAAAACTAACCATATTTGATAAGATTGTTATGTTTTGTATATACAAAATCTTTATCTGTAAAATAACTCGTCACCATAATTGTCAAATAAGCCAAGAAAAATACAGTATTCCTCTCTGAAATGTTAAGTTCACGTAAAAAAAATTGGAAAGGTATATACAAATTGAATTTATACCAGTGTTTGAGGAAATATAATTTGTCAATTTCCTTCACTGCAAAAATACCATGAACTCAAGTGGGGTGTCAGATTTTAGTTGGCCCCATGAGTCAGATTCATGTCAAAAGGATTTTGTGACTGTTCCCTCAACAGTCTTGGCTGCCACACAGAGAGACCGTTGGGAGCATTACATCCCTCTCCAGCCTCTCTGCCTCACTCAGGGACTCATTCTACATGGAACCCTGAAAGATTCCCTATCACTGAAGAGATTACGCTCCTGTTCCGAAAATCTACGCAATCAGCTTGTGTGTCATCAAGTTATGTGTAATACATTTATTTAATAAAAAACGGATAAGTGTGTGGGTGAAAAACTAAAGTCCTTCATCTTACGCAGTCAGCTTGGACATAATATTTACAATATCCAGACATGAGTCACCAACATCGATACTAGAGAGAAAATGCAGTCACAGACTGAGCTATAACTTTGAAAGCATTAAAAATCTCTGAAGCTATATCGCTTTTGGGAGTGTGTTAGTACGAATGTGTCATGAACAGTGTCGTTTCCCCAGCCGTATTATCAATCATGTTTGCACTTAACGATAAAGTTATGGCATCTCTTACCGCAAGTCTTACTGTGGCTGACCAAAATATTCTAATCGCTCTCCATCAACATTCAGATAGTGACTTGTGTGTGCGTGCAGACTCTAGTGACATGATACAGTATGAGCGCACCCATGTGTTGCATACACGAGATGCAACAGTGGTGCGTGTGTAGAGTCTGTCAACATTTCATTAGTCGAGCCGGGTTTGCCTCAACACAAAGGCTTTAACAAATGAGCAGCGCTTCTCTGCTGGAATCATCAACACCAAAACAACTGTGGGTTTGAGACAAAAGACACATGGGTGCACCCTGATTTGTCATCACAACGCCCACTCAAATCCCTCAAATTATATGGCATTTGACTTCTTCACATACCTGAAATACACTGTTATCGCCACAGACTGACTGATCTGTCAACACGTTGGCAATCTTGAAAGAAATAATTCCCCAGTTGCGGTGGGACAATACTCTAGTACTTGAAGGGCAAAGCTTAATACAACTCTATCTCAGGCCCCAACTTTGCGCCAAAGACTTGTATTTATCTGACTGAGTCAGAAGGATGGTGTGATAAACACAAGTTCATCATGTTTAACCTTCTCATTTAAACCTACTCACCTTATTTAGAGATCCACAAGTGTGGTATTAAGCCTTATAAACACCACCGAGCAGCCCTTCTCCTTTTAGATAATCTTTGATGATTCATCTGATAAAATTAGTACGTTGATATTATTCCCTTGGCGTCAATGTATACACTCGGTTTTATAAGCCGTTTAAGTTTTGGTTGCCAAAAACAGTTTTATGCCAAACCTAATAGCCTGAACAGAGTTAATATAATCTCATTTCTGACAGTTCTTTAAACACGAGACAAGTCTTTAATAGATTACCAGCATGGCAACTGGCAGCTAAAGTATGTGTACCTCTCTCAGCAGGCTGCCTGCTTGTATACTCTGGTTCGCACCACTAAAGTGCTAACACAAGGACCCTTGTTGTAGTGCTGCCAACTTCCTTGTAGATCATTACTCATACATGCACACAAATGCACGCACAATCACACATAGATATTCATATAGTGTATAATATATATATATATATATATATATATATATATATATATATATATATATATATATAAAACATATGGTCTAATATACACACCTGTTTAATCATGTGTGCCTTTGCATGCACGTACTGTTAACTGCTCTGAGAGTCTGCAGTTGCCAACCTTGTACAAACTACCCTGATGTCATCATAGCTGCTCTCACTTCTCAACTTGTCCAAGATGCGTGACTAGCCTGTTTGTTTTTCTCCCTTCCTTTTTTTGTTTGTTGCTGTTTTCATTTTTACAAGGTATGTAGAAGTGTGTCTCAATTTTATGCAACAACTTGCATCAAGTGGGGTTGTTATTTCAGATGAAAGGAAACTTGCAAGAGTTGAAACAGCCAGCAGCCAAGTCCGACCGCTCTGTATCACACGCTAGCGTGCTGTGGTTTGTGAAGAGAAATACCTTTGACAGTGTCAACGTTTGAGTTGTTTACTTGTTTTATTTTGAGCAGAAGGGAATAAGATTTTGATCAACATTTACATCTACTTTCTTGTCTGTGTAGTTACAACCCAGTGCTATTTTATGCTCATTTGGATACTATCACTGAGATAAAGATGAACTAGTTCAGTGTCAAATATACCATTCAATAGAAGAAAAACAGATGAATAACACAAAAAAAATTATCGAATGATAAATATTGTATGATGGTACTCCTTGGTATAGTTTACTTGAAGTTAAACTACTTGGTATAGTCCTGCTGTGGTTGATTAGAGACGTTACTTGGCAGAGTGAGAAAGCCAGCGCAGCAGCCTCCCCAAGGTCCTAGTGCTGTAATGTTAAGTAGGCTATTGGATCATAATTTGAAGGGGGCGAAAACATACAAACTTGTAACTTGTCCATGAGAGAAACAATAGTTTAATTTAATGACATCACCAAGCCAAATTATTTGGGGGGGCTGAAAAACATTTTAGGGGGCTTCAGCCCCCCCTAAAACAGGCCTAACGACGCCCCTGCATTGACCAATTTGAGGATATATAATGCTCATTTTCAGGATCATACTTGTTAAATTAAAAACTAGATTTTTCTCATACCGTCTCTCTGAACACACCTGAGCTGTGTGTATTAATCCATGGATTGAATGTTTCAATACTTCCACAGTTAAAAAAAATGTATATCTCACTTTTTACAATATGGGATCTTTTTTAGCAGAGCAATTCCCCCTTTACGAGGCAATGCTATTACTTGATTGGTACATTACAAGGAAAGTTGGAAAGAATTTATTGTTGCTTCATGACAGCAAACATGTCACAAAGTCCAGCCAGCCAAAGCTCTCCCTGTAGCACAGAGCACCAGAATATCCCACCCACACTCGCTGATGGGATGGCAGGCTAAATGTTTGAAGCTGCACTGTTTTTATCATTCTCCTCTGCAGATGAAAATAAAAACAAATGTGGGACAAAAGCAAGTCCAGCGTTTCTGTCAGATCCAGGACGCAGAGTGCAGGATGGGACTCTCCTCTCCTTCGCTCCTGGTGCATTCAGCCCTGTGACTTTGGTTTCGGAAATCAAACCAGTAGACAGGGTATAGTCAGATGACCTTACATATTTCAAATGCCTCAGGCTGAGGCTCTGGGATTGGAGGTTTCCAACTTCATGTTCATGCAAAGCAACAGGACCACAGTTAGTGCCAGTCAAAAAGAGGATGGGTGACCCTTCATATGTGTTCATTAACATGAGGTAGTGTCAAATCCTTTGGCAGGCAGGATGCTGGTTCATACACAGTGGGGCCGTAGCGATGAAGTTAACTTCTGTTGTCACAGTTTTGACCTGTCAGACTAAGCAGAGTGATTAATGCCCTGAGCGGACAACCAAGCTCAAAGGAGCCACAGCTGTGAAAGTGCTTGCTTTAGAGATGGAGTAATAAAACCTCCACTTGTGCATACCTCTGTCACTTTTGAAAGGCTTGTATGTATCTCAGCTCCCACTGTAAATATAGATAAAATAAAGAACACATTTCTGAAAGTCCTCAGCATGTGTGCTATCGATGGATTATTATCCCCTCCGGGGTCTCTTTCTCTTTGTGCAACTTTAACCTTGTAGTTTGATTTTATGTATATTGTTTGTCATTTCTTTCTGGTTTGCAGCCGTCATGGCTTTATTGTGCTATCAGGCCTAATTGTGACGTATTCACTGGAAAAGATAGCTAATAATATAACAACAGTATGGAGTTCTTTGTTGAGGAAAATCTTCTACGCTTTACGATAGTTTTATAATATTCTTTCGGCAGAAAGGTTGAAGGAGCCGTATGAAGCTTTGGAATGACAACGATGTCGTTGTTACTTATATGCTTTCTGTGTGGTTCCCCTCGCGCATCGGCATTGATGCCTATTCTTTGTATGTCTCCATGCGTTAGTGATAGTTCCGGTTTTATCAATTTCAGTACAGCTCTGATGTTCCTTAGCTCTCTGTAATGTGTGCTGTAAATATATAGTTAATAATCCCTAGACACAAATGTATCCAGGATTCAACCTTCTGTTTTTTTAACAATATTGTTCACACACACACCTTGCAAACTTTCCGGGGACCTGCAAGCTGACAGCATGCTGGCAGAGAAAGACAAAGCAATAGAAAGCCTGTTATAGCCCTGTGTGTCTGACCTTGTTATGTCAAGGTTTAAGTCTATGAGCATCCCCCGGATCAAATAAAAGCCTGCACATTCATCCATTAGGATCTACTTTGTTCATTACTCAACAAGTAAGTCGTCCATCATATTGTGAGCTGAGACTGGTGGTCTGCTACCAGGGCGGCATGTGAGATTTTCCAGTCAGTCACAAATAGTAACTTTCCATTCCATGGAACTGGGGTCCCCACTGAGAGACTTTGATGTACCTTATCTGTCTCTGAGTGCCCTCAATGCTAAATGGAACAAATTACAGTTCTAGGAAAGGCACTTAAGAGGGAGAAAAACATCTTGATCATAGTGTGGATTGATGGCCATTCATTGGCTCTGGCCTTGTTTATGTTTTAGACATGCAAGTGCCCATGTATGTGTCTTCCTGACTTAGTTCATTGGTGCATCACTGCTGGGATGTGAGTCGTGTCTGGCTCTGATCTACAGCCTCCTCAACACTTTAAAAAACATCAACTCACAGTAATAAGTCCGTCACAGATCACCGTAAACAGAGACATTTTACAAGCGACATGATTAAACCCACAACGAAACCACATTTTCAACATTTAGGCAATCCAATAACGAGGGGAATGAGAAAACAGCAGTTCAGTATTCAGTGTTTTTCTTCTTCTGTGGTCCCATATCAGTTAGTTCCTATGGCTTAAGTTGGAGTAAGACTGGCGCTGAAGCTGGGACCAATACATGGTGTGGGGCTAAGGCTGTTACGAGTGTTTTCGATAACAGAGCCAGCGCTGCATCACATGACGCTTTGCGTGCAGACGTTTTTCTAAACTCTAACTCAGTTGCCACAACATTCACATTTATGAGCACAATATTCGTGCTAAGTATAATAAAACACATGTTATTACAATGTATTACTGATTTAGATCTGGCATATGGCTCAGTTTTAGCTGTGTCCATGGTAAAGGCTGGCCGACTGCCAACTTCTAAAATCACTCCATGTGATTTTAGACTGCTTGTAAAGGGGAAACAGCACTGTTTGCCCTGGAGTAAAGTCATGAGCTTAATTCGTAACATACAACACAATAAAGTCAATCCTTATCATTCACAGTGTTGTCTACATGCAAACTGTCTATATTATGTTGAAGTCTGCTCACCACATATTTACACAGAAGTAACAGGCTATGACCTATGTCCTCAGAATACCATGGAAATGAATATGTGCGACCAAACCTGTGAGGTTTCAGCCCCAACAAGATAAATATAAAATGGGTTTTTGTTGCGTGACTGTGTTTTTTGGGGGTCTGTCACGACTCACAACCCACAGGGAGAAGAGTCGAGAACCTCAGCAGAGTACTACCTACGATAGAAATCCAGAGTTTTACAATCTGTAAAGAGTTAGGAGGCGGCAGCGAAAAGCGTTTACAAATGGTTCTGGGCACATTTCCCACGAAGGCGGGAATTCCATCTTGCTTCATCAATCTGGAGATGTTTACCTACAAAATGTGAAACCATGATGCAGTGTCTATGTGTCAGCATGTGTGTGTGTGTGTGTGTGTGTGTGTGTGTGTGTGTGTGTGTGTGTGTGTGTGTGTGTGTGTGTGTGTGTGTGTGTGTGGTGGTCAAAGGAGACTCTCGGTTCTCGTGACTCTGGCTGGGGAGAGGAGCAGGGGGAGGGAAGATACTATCAGGCCCTGATTGGTTATGATGACATCCAGATAATAGCAGAATCACACACACACACACACACACACACACACGCACACACACGCACACACACGCACACACATACACACGTACACACACAGTAGATGCACATACACAAGCATCTCTTCAACTCCGAGCCGCCACTACTGGCCTCCCACACACACAAACGCGCGCGCCCCTACACACACACACAGAAACCCAGACACACACACCAGAACCAGAAAATTACAGCTTAGCATGCGAGCATTGAGCAGATGGGTTACCTAATGACTGTTGTGTACAGTGCATAGGGAGTGTGCAACGTTCCCATTACACTTCCCCCCCTTAACACTCACTACACCCCAAAGCACAGGTCTGGCTTTCATTTACTTTATGTCTTAACTGGCACTAGCATGATATATGCAGGTTGCAGGTGGTCAGTTAAAAAAAACAAAAATAAAAACCTTTGGAGACTGCTTTGCACTTGTTTCTGTTGGGAGGGACAGATTTTTTACTTGTCAAATGTGACGTGAAGTTGCTTATGTATGGCATTGAATAATTTGTACCAGCATCTACTTCTTTTTGTTTACCTGTTCGTTACCTAATGCGGCATATCATGAAGAAAGTATATTATTGTCAAAGTGTCTACGAACAGAGTGTCAGACAAATCCTTTTAGAAGAAGAGGCTTTAAATTACTTCAGCGTGTTAGCGTGAGAGTCGGAGGCAGACTGCTGAGGATCTGTCATTATTGCTGTCAAGGGATGATTACTTTAAAATGATCTCATTTAATGATCTAATATTTCTACAAGATATCGCTCTACTCTCCTCTCATTAAAGGGGGATAAGTTGCTTCTTAAAATCAACCTGGACTCCATTCCTTCTCCTTGGAGAATACTTCGACAACATCCCTGGGTATCAAGAGGATTTCCAGAGATTTCCACAATTGAAATTGGAAACCAAATCTGACCAGTCATGACCTGCTTGATTAGCATAGGATTTCCGCATGATATACATTTCTTTGCTGTATATTTTCTAAATAATTCTTTACAGAAATTCCTTCAATTTATTCTACACTTACACAGACAAACCAACTTTTTGCTGTTTTAAACAAAATTCACAAAATCCTGACCTGAAATCCCCTCAATAAGTAACTGAATATTCTTCAGCTATCGTATCTTGGTGATGAAGCCTTTCAGTTTAATGGAAGCTAATTATGTAATATCACATGTTAAAAACGTATACATTGTTTGTCAGCCCCCGACAGGAGGATCGTGCGATCAGTGTGCGTGCGTCCATAGTGAGGGAGTGTGCACCTCAATGTCTGTCCACGGTTAATCAAGTGCCTTGAGTACCTTTTAAAGCGCAATACAAATAAAATGTATTATTATTATTATTCTGCTGCAGAAAACTGCACACTCTTTTGGGTGCATAGTTATGGCTGCATGCTGAAGGACCTCTTGTGGTTGCGGTGACTCACACTTTCTCAAACCACCTTTTCCATACTGTTTCATACTGCCATTGACATGCCTGATGATTCCTCACTCAATACTCTGAACAGGCCCACAGCCGGTCAGTGAAAACACAGCTGAGTGAATCTCCGGCCCCCTATCTTCTTCTCTATGCCCACAGTCACAACAGCTAACTGATCGACCAATACACACAGCTGTACATTGCCACAACTCAGCTGCTGCAAAGCGTGCAGACAGCTTGGTGAGTTTGATTTTGTTTTTGGCAAGATTGTATGACGTGTCCTATACGCCGTCCTCAAGCCGATTGTACCAAAGCCGCTTGTCTGTATGAAGTGTGTTTCACGACGCCTTATTGGTGTCTAGTGGGAGGTGAGCCAATTGGAGGTTTTATTCATTCAATCACAAAATATGGTTGCAGACATGACCACTGCTTATTACAAACACAAATATGCATATTTATCAAAACTCTAAAGAGCTTCCTCTGTTTGAAATATGCAACCCACAAAGCCAAAGTAGATTTCCATAGATGCTAAAACAAATATAGATGAATCTAATATAGATGTTATTTTGTTTGAGTTATTATTTAATGTTTTTCAACAGCATGTTTTATATTTCAATGTCTAATTTTCAAGTTATTTAATTTGCATCAGACAACTGAGTTTGTTTTTCCTTGTTTAAATTGTTGCTTATTTCATTTGTGTATTCTTCTTCTTTGTTGGCCACTAGAACACTAGCAACCAGACAGTAGGGATCCAAATAAAGAGCAAGACTAATAAAAGTTGAGTTTAAATACTTTGATGGGAGTCTCAGTCTACTCTACTTTTTACGCACCACTTATGCCTTTGTTTCCCAGCTGGGGCCTTGACGAAACCAGTAGGATAAGAAACAACTAAACAGCACATATACAATTTGAATATATTTTTTTTATAATATATACTTGTTCGGAAGTACTGTGTTTGTTGTTTACCATATTTATCTATACATTATTGTTTTTATTTTGTATTATCTTATTGGTGTATTGTTTTATTCTATGTCTTTGTGTATTGTTGCCAATAAATGGTTCTGATTCTGATTCTGAAGAGCTGTAATATTATCTTAACTCAGTGATTCAGAACAGTGTAGACCATCAGTGTTGCTTTCTCATATTGTTCATTTCCACTGAAGAAAATGTTATTGGCTCTTCAACAAAGGGATCAGCTGACTGACATGGTCACAATGACACCATCTGACCTGCTTTCTCTGATACAGTCACACACACGTAGATACAGTAAACACATTTCTGAAGCCAAAGCAAATACTACGCACATTAAAGAAGCTCCCATCAGGTCACACTCACAGACCCACATTTAGCCACACCTATCTTTATTTCCAGCTCCCTTTAAAAGGAATCCATCAGCAGCTTGCTCAGAGCCACACGAGAGAGCGATTGATGTTGTCTTTGTGTGCGTGACCCCTCTTTATGCATGTTCAGTGGGTGCGTGTGGAAGAGACAATAGAGGGGAAAAGCCTGTCTGCAGGCCTGTCTATAGCTAATCTGCCGTTGCATGCAAAAGGTGGTGTGTCAGACAACCATGAAGGTAACTTCAGATGGACAAACGGCCGCACTGAATTACATCACTTTGTGAGGATGCCTTTGTTTCTGTGAAACCGAACACACTCACATGAATGTCATGGCGATCTGGCTGTAATTGAGATGTCTACGCAGAAAGGCGTGCTGAACTTCTGTTCTCAATTTCTTCCCTTCTTGCACGATATCTCATCCATGATGCCTCCCTTCCCCCATTCTCTTCTCTCTCCCCCTCCATCTTCATCCTCATCACTCTGTCTCCCCGTGAGGCACAACGCTGTGATATCCTATACAGTCTGCACTTTTAACCAACGGTCCTGGATAATGGTTTTCAGATTCTTCAAGGTGGCCTGAATCTGTGCCAGAGCTGAAAATGGAAAGCAAACACAAGTCCACCACCCTCTGTTCCTACTTAGCTCCAATGTAAGCTAATTATTCAGGTTCTTCAAAAATTCTGTCACGCTGTTTCATGTGAGACTCCCATCCCTCAATGGTCGCACAGACAGAGCGTGAGTTTGTTTTATTACTGCTTGTCTTTATGTAACATAGTCAACTATGGGGGAATCAGTCATTAGTTTCAGAGAGAGGGGGATGTGCCAAGAAATGTGTTAATATACATCAAAACCTCGGCATGTGTGAGCCAGGTCTGTATGATGAAGTTAGCTGTTACAGGTTATCTCAGTAAACGCAGTCATCTCATGCATTATCCGGTGCTTAAGCCCTCCTGACATCCCACATGGCCTTGGTGTGTGGTTGGCCCAGACCACAGAACAATGTTTACTTTACTAGACTCCTTTTTTTTATAGTCTCACAATCCTTGTGGTTTCTGCCCAAGATCATGTCTTACAATACATTATTCCACCGTGCTATTGCTACTGGACAACTGAAAAAGTGAAATTAAAGATTATAATGACATAGTGATTGCTTTCATTCTTTGATATTTGCTTTTTAAACAGCCAATGACCCAATCAGTTCAATGATACATTATCCCTGTGAGATCCTGATGGGCTGGCAATCACTGGCCAGCCGGGGATATGTTCTATGTCTTCATGCCAAAGTGTGGATGTCTGGGCAAAGTCTGAGATCTCAGGCTTGTTGATGACTCTGCCAAAGTCTAAATCTAATCTAAAAAAAAAACATGACAGTAGGAGAGAGCACTTTCTATGAGTTTTTATGACTTCTGTTTCATCCAGTTCAGCACAAAGATGTCAATTCACTGACAATGTAGTTGATTCATTCTGTAATTAATCACATTGCAATTACAAAATGGACACGGCCATTACACATCTGTAAGCATTTGCATCCCTGTTCAAAGCACTGTGATGTTACAATACAGCCTCCGATCTTCCCTTCAGTCTACTGTTGGTTCAAACTGTTTTATTGCATTCAGTACAAAACTAGGCCAATATCAGATTCAGTACCATTTATACGACTTAGCAACTACTAATCTGCAAAAGAGTTATTGCATCATGATTGTTTGTTTGTTTTTATTGTTATTTTATGCCTCTATTTAGAGTAGGGCCAGAAAGGGAAATGAGTGGAGAGATGGGGAATGGCATGCAACAAAGGTCACCATCCATGTCAGATGCAAACATGTTGAAGTTCATGGTCAGCACCTAGACCACTCGGCCACCAGGGTGCATCCTACTTATCTTCATGGATCAAACTGCCTTTCAGTAAACCTTTACCCAGAAATCAACATACCCTCAAACATGACTGGGTTGACAAAGACACTTTTGTCACCAAAGATAGGAGCTCCAAAGATTTAAAAAAAAGCTATGAGATTTTGGTGATTCATTGTTTTTGTGCTGAACCCTCCAATTTTTTAACTGAGATGGGTCAGAATATAAGTGCCACTCTCTCCTTTAAATCTCCCAAAGTTCTCATGATCTTCAACTAGTGGTTAATTTGACAGCTCCAAAAATATGCTGGTGTCCTCTTCAAAGTGAGTTTACAAATCCTGCTGATGTACATCCTGATGCCATTTTGCAACACCAGTATCTGTGTATTCTTCTGCACCGAAAGTTTTATCCAGCTCTTTTAAAGAGGTCCTAACAGAGCCCTGTAACCACTTTCTGTGCAAACCACAATGGCAAGACCACCCTCAAGGGATACGGCAACCCACACTGTAAATTTCAAAAACCTGCAAAGCACCGTGGTGAGCTGGATTTAACAGCACGTCTTCAACATCACGGTAATCTTCTCTGCTTATGGGCCCGGGCAGCACTATCTTTGGCACAGGTGAGTGGTGTTAACACATCCAAGTCACACAGCAGAGATATTGATGAGTTCGTAAACTGATTCATGCACGCATTACATGTTACAAGATCTGGCTGCAAACTGAGGAATATTTGAAGTCCTGGTGTGTCCAATTGCTGAGCAAGGATAGCACTGTGTTGGAGAAAGAGAATATTTGTGGCTTGCACGAAATGTGTAAATTTAAAAGATTTATTTGGGCCAGAATTTTGGAGCATGTGTGCACAAGTGATATCGTTTTGCTTTCGACAGTAGAAACAGAATGATCTTAAAGGAGTCAAATAGTTGTTACATGTTTACGTTATTCTTTTTTTTCTTTTTACTTTTCGTACATAAATACAATAATACATATTCAGAGTACATTCAGGGTGTTTTGTAGGGTCTAAATATTCCACCATGTGAAGCCCTCCCTCCCCCCCCATCTGTGTAGCTGTGAGGTGTGTGTCCTTGTGTGACAAAGCAGGGCAGGTGTTCCTGCAGCCCTAGGACCTAGGAGGTGACGATGAGGCTAGTAAATCTGTGCTGAGGGGTGGTCTCTGAGCCTGCCCCAGTCTTGGCAGGACCCCTGGGCCCAAATTGAAAGCAGACAGGTTTGAAGTTCATTCTTTGAGTTACTACTGTTCAATTGTGATTTACAAGAGTGTGTGAGATATGGAAATCTCTCACGCAACTCAAAATATGGGCTGAGTGAAAGCACATTGTGAAACAGCCCCCCCCTGCCCTGTGGGAAGGACTAATCTGTAAACTCATGCTATCCCTCCATTTGGCTAGGACTGTGTATTCAGTGTTTTCATCTTTTCAGCATGTCATCTTCTAAAATGAAGGAAAGATGTCATCTTTTGCTAATGAAAAAAGCATGCCGAAAGACAGGCAGTTCAGGCTTCTCTACAGGGGTGCACGGTTGAAATAATTGTTTTGGGCAATTGTATCTTCTAGAAATAAAATGGCAGTGCTTTTAGCTGACCTCTAGATAAGGTTATTCCATCTCCTGTACACTTGGTGAGATGC
This sequence comes from Taurulus bubalis, assembly GCF_910589615.1. Taxonomy (NCBI): domain Eukaryota; kingdom Metazoa; phylum Chordata; class Actinopteri; order Perciformes; family Cottidae; genus Taurulus; species Taurulus bubalis. The sequence continues at coordinate 24,246,584 of NC_136592.1, forward strand.
CAACAAATAGGGACCCTAGCTCTAAATACAATGTTTGTATTTATAAATTATTATAATAATTATATTGGCAGACGCTTTTGTTGAAAGCAACGTGCACAAAGAAAACCCAAACCCTCGGATGTAAATGTAAATACACGTAATAAAATAGCACTCTTTTAGCTGTTTCATTAGAACTTTAAGTGATGAAACGTGTGACAAAGATGCATGAAGCACATTACCTCTCATATTTTACTTTTACATTGTACACCTTCTGAATAGTATGCATAGTTAACTGAAAATGCAGAAACATTGATTGCATATATTCCTAATTTCATAATGGTTTCAAGCTTTTACTAAAAAATGTTACCTGTTCTCACTGTGCGTGCTTTAAGTAAATGTTTCAAGTGTTTTTATGACTAATTCACCACAGCAGATGTCACAGGTAAACAGAAACACATGTTTTGCTCAAGGGACGGCAGCAGCCCACCTTTGGTTGTAAACCAGGCCAGTTCAGGACATAACTGATCTCAAAAGTTATTTCCTCTGGCCTGTGGCCTGGCCTCTCGCATGCATGTTGCCTCACACGATCTCTGTTGGACACACACGCACCCACTTTTACACAGACACACAATCCACCGGGCTCTTTCTTCCAGACAACACCTGCTCTCCACACGAACAACCCCAGTTCATCCATCTCTGTCTCGCTAGAAAACTCTTCTCCCCTTATGCGAAGTCTTGGCTTCCCAGGTGATGGAGCACTTTAATGAAAATACAAAAAGCTCTGACCTGTGCGCCCTCTCTAGAATAATGCTCAGCCAAGGATGTTGAGCGGTGCAAGATGAAGGTGAAGAAATAAAAAGCTGGATGGAATTAGGAGAAATGGAGGAAAAAACATAAAATAGATCATCGTCTAATCACTTAGCAAACTGGAAAAGGCCAATCAAAGGGGGGGGGGGGGGCAGACAGAGAAACTTCTTCTCGAGTTAGCTGCTATCAGGAATTCACAAGAGTATGCGTGTGTTCTCCCTCCATCATCAGCTCCTGTTCTCCAGTTCTGCTCCGCTTCTCCCACCTCCACCATTAAAAAGACATCCATCGTTACAATGAGACAGAGAGGGAGGCACGACAGAGATTGAGAGGCGCTATTATCTAGAAGCCACAGACAGCTGCGCTTTACTTGTCAAAAAACAACAACACACGGATACATCACTTGGACGTAGACGAGCCTCGGCATGCGCGCAAACACACACACGCAGATTCACTTCCATATGACATCACCATGATGATCCACTCGGACCAACACACGTGACTGATGACTAACTTGTGGATGCAAATAAACACGAAAAGGCCCCTGAGATTATTTGTTTAAAACAATGGATATACACTTGATTTGCCTTGCCCTGTGTTCTGAGAAATCCTTGCACATAAACTCTGTGTGGCGCGCGTGTGTGTGTGTGTGTGTGTGTGTGTGTGTGTGTGTGTGTGTGTGTGTGTGTGTGTGTGTGTGTGTGTGTGTGTGTGTGTGTGTGTGTGTGTGTGTGTGTGCGCGTGCGTGCGTCCATGAATCCATGAACTTGTCAGCCTTTTGTAATGAGGGTTATGAAACTAAAACACAAAATACTGGCGCTCGTTTACTTCTGTCATAACACATGACACAGACATTCCTCTCAGAAGCTAATGAACAGTTGAGTGACTCAGTGTTATGGTTATGGATTCACTAAAGCCAGTAGCTATGAGAAGATTAAGGAGACCTTCAGATGGATCCAAAACAAGCTCTGCCCCAGAAGGAATCTTATTTGGCCTTTTGCTTGAGGGAGATCAATGAGACCTTGTTGCCTGCTTATCATTTTCACTAATTAACACTGCAGATACAAAAGTGAAGGACAGCTTATTAGTGTGTGTGTGCGGCTTGTGGCCGTCTGGATGTGTCTCGGCTCATTGCCTCCCTTGCTCTCATGCTGTCTGTATTACGTTTTGCATATAAGTGATTCACAGAGCATTAACTTTCTTTGTTAATGTATTATGATTTTTTGGGGCATTTGGGGGTTTTTTTCTAATTTTTACGGCCCACATTTTATTTTTGTATTCTAAAACCAGTGCCAATCGTGTACTTTCATAAGTGTGGAAGTTGTAAAGCAGTGATATCTAATATACTATTTTGTGCACCATATCATCTTGAGTCTAGAAGTTGATTCTAAACAACAATTTGTTCAGAAAAAATGTGCCTCCTGAAATATATTTATTTCCCAATGATACAAAGTGCCAGACATTGTTTCTGCCTTGTGATGAAAGAAATTTAATAGCAGTAGGAAGTTCCTGTTTACATAGTGCAAAGAGGACTCAGTCACGAGTGTCATGAAAAGGCAAATTCCGATAACCAATAACCTTTTCTACTGTGTTAAGGCAGCTAGAATGTAAATTACCAAAGCAATTGAGCGGCGCCTCATTACAGCTAAGGCTGACAAAGTGTAGCTGAAGCTGGTGACCGGCCTGACAATGTGCAGCTCAGTCCGATGAAAGTTGACCCAGCACCTGATGGGGATCAGGACCTGACATGGCTATTGTACATGCAAGCATGCACCATACAGGTTTTAAATGGTCAGTCTATTATTCTGCTGATCTACAGGTGCAACACAAAAGATGCAGCACAGAGCCAACAAAAGGCAGGAAAGAAGCTAGACAGCTGGGAAGTAAACAAAAAGAAGAAACTAATGTTGGTTTAAATATTCATGCATTGCGTGCATTTAGGTAATAAACATTGAATGTAAATATAAACTTTTAATGGATGTCCAGACCAAATGTGTGGGGCCCCAATCCCAATCCCTTAATATTGGTGATATACCAAGTGGCACTGAGAAATGAAGCCAATGCCGAAGCGCCAAAAAACTGTTAAATTGCCCAACTATACAGCTAAAATAAACATGTTTACAGCTTGGTGTTCTGGTACAGTTGAAATTGAAGCATGCATGCATGAGGGGAACCTGCACCCCAGAATCCCGTCTGCCTTTTCACATCCCCCCCTCCAATGCCAGATTCAGGCCAAGTTCATTAAGTGCCCCATTTAGCTCAGTGCAGCCCCACACCTGGCTTTTTTCATGCAGTTAATACCACTGGTGTGTTTGAACCTCACATATGGTTTTACCACTGCACCCTGCTGTGTGACTCACACCTCCCACAGAGACTAAAATGTAAAGTGGTGAACCTAGAATAGCCATTGCATTTTATTATCAGGTTGTTTGTTTGTATGTTTTTTAAAAGCATGTCGTACAGGGGGTTTAACGCATTATTACTATTATCATAAAACCACTCAGCATGGCTTGGGGAAACACAGAGACAGACCCAGCTCACGTAGCCAAGAGGCTTTAGAACGATGACGAACAGGGACAGGGAGTAATAATGAGACACTCATCTGGAAGTATTTTTAATCAAAGAGGAAAGCAACTGGGGTTCTGAAACCGGTCGTGACAGCAATCTCCGAGATAACAGATAGTTATCTGACGTATTCATTTAGGATAATTTTTTTAATGGAGCGCTCTTTAGGTAACACATGGCTGGGAGTGATTTAATCACAATTTATTTGATTGTCCAATTCTGATAATCAACTTATCATCAAGCACTCATTTTTAGTCTACAAAATATATCCAAATATAGTAAAAAAAATATCCACACAAAATAGTGGATATACTCAGAGCTAGTCCAATAGCTGCAGGAGAAAACCTTTCAACTTTTCCCACTCTAGCTTTTCCAAATGGTATTACTGTAAAATCAACAAATATTAAAATATATTACACTGTATCTACTTCCAATGCTTCCAACAGCACAGGGTCTCTCTATCTCCTCTTGCACATGCGCAGGCAGTCTCTGCCTTGCTGCAACCGACTCAACCACTACGTTATTGCAAATTAATTATAACGTCACCAAAATGCAAATGAGCATATGATTCCATCAAGTGGCTTTTGTAGCTAGTGCTAGCTACTTCAATCAATACTTCATAATGATAAATTACAGCCCAAAAGTTGTCTATTGTCAGATTAAATGTATGTGATTTATATACTGTGGCATCTGTAGCCTGTATTTGATGATACTGGTATTGTTAAAGTAAGAATGTAAATGTACTTTAAATATCAAACATTACACCTGTTTGTGCAAAGGAATTTTTAAATTGACAGAATCAAACCATTTTTGCAGGTAAAAATGTTTGTCACCACTTCATTTGTTTTACTTTCTTTTTTTTCAATTAATAGGGGCTCACCAACCACTGTTTATAATTTTGTATTCATTCTTTTCAGGTCAGCTGAGAACATTACTCATCTTTTTCCTGTATGCAGTCCATTTTACCCAGCGTTCTTCATGGGTACCTGCTTTGATCCTTAGAAAAAGAGTCAATTTCTCCATAGAGTATATCTCCTCTACAATGTCCAGCCACTGTCCTGGACTTGGAGAGTCACTTTTCAACCAGCTCCTTGTGGTGGTCTTTTTACATGCGAGTATCAGGATTTTAAAGAGGTAGATGTCCTTCTTTTGAATTATGTCGCCAGGTATCAGTCTCAGGTACACAGTCCGTCTGTCCCTGGGGATCTTGTAGCATAAGATCTCATCCAGAGTCTGAATAACTCTGTCCCAGAATGTTTGAAATGTCCAGAAAATGTGTGAGTGGTTTGATGTCTCCTTCCAATTTCTATTTTTTGACTACTATGATTCTTCTCAAATGGAATTATCCCTCTTTTGGTCAGTATATTCTTTTCCACCTAGCCTGGCCTGGGGTTGAGATTGGCCCAGATTTAGTTCAATATGTTTCCATCCAGCTTGATACTCTGAGGAGCACCAGTAAACAATGTATCTCAATTGAGCCGCGTAATAGTTCTCTCTGAGATTTGGCAGTTCAGGTCCGGACCAGACCAAAAAGGAGTGGGTGTTGAATCGTTAAAAATAAGATACACTGAATCAAAAAAAGTTGCAGAAATGCAATAGACTTTTACGTGAGAGATTATAAAGTGTAAAAGTGTGGTTCTTCTCACATTGCTGTCACATCTGAAAAGACATGAACAGGCTCACACTGGCAGAGGAAGTAAAATCCATGTTGTTCCAATCCTCAATATTATGTAAATAAATGGAGAAAACAGAGGAAATGCTGCCGGGATTGATGTGAACAAATTAAATCACACAAGAAACAATCTCGGCATTTTCAGGCCATGTGCACGCCATCATCATCTTGATATTATAAAAAATCTTCAAGAGACAGTTCAAAACAACAAATCTTTCTTCCCAAGCCGTACTACCAGCTAACCATTGATGTGTTAACAGTGGGGTTATCTCAGAGTATTTGATCTTGTAACAGCCAACTAATACAGACTGTTGTGAATGTGGAGGTCCACTAACACCAGGACACTTCTGGCCTCTCAATATTCTAAAGGACTGATTAACATATACAAAAGGTATATACACCATCAATATAGCTTCAAAATTGGAGTTAATGACCAAAAGCTATAGACTGTGTGTGTGTACATTTATAGGAAAATATTCTGCAAAGATTATGTATTATTTATATAGTCTTTCTGCCGTTTGGGACAGCAGCAGCATAATATCCATGTTTTTGATGCTATCTTCTTGAGAATTATTCAAGAATCCATGTATTGTTCAACAGATAACCCCAACTTCTATATACTATAATTCATTCATTCATGAAACAGACCCACAAACACTCTGTCAGAACGAGGGGTCACAACAAGGCGCTTGTCCTTGTAAAATACAAAATCAAACGGAAACATTACAAAATGCATAAAATGACTCATTTATGCCCCAGTAAACAGCTGGTATCTTTTCTTCATGCAGTGTTGCTTCAAATTATAAATATGAACTCAGTTAGAGGTTTCTTTATAAACGGTTCTCAGAAACTCAACGGGCTTATTTTAGAACATCTTTCTCCTTTCAAGCCACAAAGGCAGAGCATGTCTTTGTCAGCGAGGCACGGCTTTTTCTGAAACATGAACAGATATGGGGAGCAGTTAAGACTGTGATCCCTAACAGCTGTTCCTGCATTAGATGGGATCAGAGTATTCCCCCGACAGTGGAGCACAACGCCAGTTCACATTTTCTAACAAGGCCGATTACAGCGGCCCTAATGCACTGCAATTGCCTACATCACCACGGAGAGCGACGACCAACCAAACGCTGGTTATAAAGAAAACTTCCCTTCTAACGCTTCATCATTACTTCATATTTACTTAAACAAAGCTGTCAGCATGGTCTGACCATCAGGTTTGACTAAATATATTGAATTCAATACACTTGACATGCATTCAGAAGAAATCCCTGTGTAATAACATTAGTTGAAGGACACTTATGAACATTACCAACCTCCAACTCACACCTCAGAGCAGGCAGAGGCAGCAGCCACAACCTGAGCTGTGACCATGCGTCACCTTTTACTGCACTCGCACTCAGTGAGAGAGCCGGACCCAGGAAGAGAAGCTTCAAAGACCCGAGCAGAGTGGAAGTGGGTGTGTGTGTGTGTGTGTGTGAGAGACACTGTGTATGTAGTATGTGTGTGCTTCGTTAACAGAGTACTACAAAGCCTGCCGTCACTGACAAAGCTTCACTATTCTCTCTTTGTACACTACCTTAAATGGTGAGTAAAGCCTAAACACATGAACACCTTTGCTTTGATGAAACAATATTGCATTTTTGGACACATTTGATCCTTTGAAACAATGTGAGAGTGTGAAATAGAAGTGCAACTAAATATAGGGAGCTAAAGCATCTTGTGTTTGGTGAGATTGAGTTTTTCTCAACTTCATAGGCTATATGATTGAGAGATGGTGATATTGCTTTGGGAGAGACATGATATTGCCTGGAAAAGCACAGCAGCCCATATTAACTAAATGTTCTGTTTCTGACCTGTTCCCAGTGAACTGAAAGTATTTCACTTTTTGAACTGAAGCAGTTAAAGAAAATCCATTTGTTAAAAAAGTTTCACCAATGTACCATTGGTGTGTGTGTGTGTGTGTGTGTGTGTACAAGCGTGCATGTGTTTGTAAGCTAGTTATTTATAGTTGGAGCTAATTGTCAGGCTCCATACCCAGAGATCCCCAATTATCAAGGAATTTAGAAAGCAAAAGCTAAACCCAAACAGTCTAAAACAGTGCTAAGAATAGACTGACCTTAGACATAATCCATTCTCCCACCATAAATGCAGTCATATCACTACAAGACAGGGTAAAGAGCACACACACATACAGACGCAGAGGCTCTTCTCTCTCCAGGAATGCTTTTAGAGTGTTGAGAGCAGACACCGTGTGTAGGCAGATGTCTCTGCAGTAATAGTGGAAACTATCATAAATTCTAGATCTAGATTTGTGTGCTAACACTCCAAGAGGTTCTCTATAACAGTGATAAATCACAAAGCAATATCCGTGTCCTACATAGGAGGGATTGGAAACAACTTGTTAAACAACTGCATATCTCGTGAGCCGGTTAGACAATGAAGTGATGTGTGATTTGCATGACAACGCGTTTATAAAAACAAGTTCCCAGAGAGCTACAACATTGTATTGTGTTCAGAGAAATAGTAAATGAATACCCAAATTCACATGATGTAATGTAATGCTGTCGACTCATCATGAGATTTGAGTTCATGGTGACATTGAATTTGTATGTTACACTGAAGCCATCTCCAGTAAACCATCACTCTCCACTGGCTTCAACAGCATTCAACATAACCTCTGAAAATGGGACTCAATTAAAGGGAGTTGTAACACTGATGGAAGTGAAGGCCATCGACATTTTAAGAGGTTCACTCACACAGGTCTAGTGCGCCTGCCTGACGGCCACTGCATTTCCTTAGCTACTGTAAACTTCAGACAGAGCTGGGCCTTTGATCCTCGAAGGGCAGCAGGCGGCTACTCGGGCTGTAAAACCAAACTACCTGCACACACACACACACACACACACACACACACACACACACAAGTACAAGCAGTCATGGCAAGCTAGTAGCCTGTTGAAGCCTTATAATGCTCTTATTATGCATTACTTTGCAAAACTATCACAGTACCAACGCTTATAGAACAGCGACTCCCTATGTCACTAATTATTATTATAAAAATAAATGGAGGAAATAAAGAAAATGTTCCAAATAAACAAAAAAGAAAGAAACATGAACCGTAACTCCAGATGTGTTTTAAAATCCAAGTCGGGGCTTTGGGATTGTAAAATTATCTTTTTACAATCTCAGAGCCTCGATGGCTAACACATTAATGGGTTGGACAGAATACAACACTGAGAAAATGTAAAACAGGGGACTACTTTGTCAATGAATGCTTGGGAAAACCAGTTCCTGTAACAAAGATGATTGATTCGTTCAGAGGAAAAGAAATGATCTGATGCGCTGTAAGTCAAAGCAAAGGTCGCACGGGTAAGCACACACATCTTTCAAGAACAAAGTGAGAGCACAAAAACTAAAAATGTTAAAAAGAGTTTGAAGTCTGCCATGTTTACAGCATCTCATCTCCCTTGTACTCATCATATAAGGTCAATGTTGATGTCCTTAGCCTGTGAAATTGATGCTCTTGTAAAAACTCTACAAAGAGTTACATTTAATGGCTGCAATCAATCTTCACAAAAGGTGTTCCAGTTGAATTATCTTTTTCAGCTACCTAAAATGTATCCGTTACATTTTCACGTGACTTGGTTGTCAATTACAGCGGCAAAGCTGTTAAACATCTCCAACCGGCCACTGAGATTGACATCATTTCCCAGCATGTTCTGGGTTCAGCACCAGGGTCACCCAGTTGGACATTGCCAGAAAAATATTTAAAAAATAAAATTACTTCACTGTAATGCAGATTTTAAAAGCAAGATAAGACAATACTGGTGCCATATTTTGCAATATGCAAAATATAAGACAATGTCTAGTCTCATATCACAATATCAATATAATACCGATATATTTCTGAGACCCTCTCCCGGATGCCACCCAAAGATTCCTAGAAGGCTGGATACTCCAAACTGCGGTTTAGCGCATAGCTGGGGGGGTCATGTGTATCCCCAAATCCCACAGGGTGTTGGTTCCTCAGCGTGTGCTGTGCTTTAAGTTAAGCCTATGGCATCTCGGTAGTTGCTCAATCTCCTGCACTGGCTCCAGCTTCTTCCCACCAAGCCAAGAGTCAGTCCTCCAAGGGTCTCACCCAACCGAGATGGCGCTATAACCCAAAACTCCTGCATTGTTTTGAGCGTGACCAGGTCTAGCCCCTAGGGTCTTGCCTGCAAGCTCCCCTTAAGGCCTGGGTAAAAGAGAAGGCCCCAGCTTCCTGATTCCAGGCAAGGTCACTCTTTTCTGCCAATTCAAAGAGGTCTTGGGATCGCCTTGTCTGGCTTCTCTCCTGGAAGCAATTTGCCTCGAGGGACCCTACCAGGTGCTACCTGCCCCTGACTCCACAGCTACTAAGGTCACACAAACCCCTTCACCATGAGAAGGTGTCAATTTATGGAGAAAAGGTTCTGTAAAATTGCCTATAAAGCTGACATACAGTACGTCATGGAATTATGTTTCTATATTGAAACGTTCATTTACGACTTTGCATTCACTTTAATGCCTCGTTCTCTTATATTCTATAATATGGTGGCTGCCTGGAGCGATATGTTAAGGGTTGTTTCCTGTGCGTCCAGAAGACCAGGGTGTGAACGGTCTCTGAGGTGATAGAAGGGACAGATGAACAGACCAGAGTGACACCTAATAGATCAGATCTTTACAACCCCAGTTTAGAGATGAGAAGCCTGCTGCGGCCAGAAGTCCCTCTCTCTCAGGCCTGCAGCTCTGACCTCCACAGGGGAGCATGTCATTAGGGCCCATATAAACTTTTGAAGTCATGAGTCCAAGGAAAGGCCTGGTATGTAAGGCAATAAATTGTGACTTTAAATACAAACACGAAAAGTGCATGACCCCTGACACAGAGATGACTAGGCAGTTATGTCTTGTATTTTTCTCCCTTTGGATGGATACCTGCCAGACATAACTTACTGCTTCCCACTATTACACTCAGACACTCATAAGAATGAGAACTGAAGAGCTTCTTTGAAGTTTCTTTCGTACTTGCAGCTAAATAAAACCGCTAATTAATTGTGACATTTGAAATGATAGGGGAGAAATTCTTTAAAGCTTTGTCATCGGGGCAAACATCTTAACAAACACTTGTGAGTCATTATGATATCTGTAACAAGTATAGCACAACCCTATTTAAGCGCAGGATATTTCTTGGAAAAGGAAGTTGTAGTAAGTTCTTCAAGGGTGAGCGTGGAGTGCATACCAAGGAGAGTCTGCTATTCTAAGAGTGTATAGCTCCCTCTCATGTCCGGTGGGTGAGTGACAGCGAAAGGCAGGCAGAGGGTGTTTCTCCATTGCATCTGGGCCAGGGACAGCTGACTGGTTGGGATCTAATTGCTCTCAAGTGAGGTCAGCAGGAGGCATTTATCTAAGCAGAGTGCACAGCAACAGTGGAAGATGCACAGTCAGCCTGCCAGAATCAGGGAGAATTGACAGAAGCTACCAGCTCTTGCTTGGCTTTACTGCATTACTGGGATACAACTGAGACTACAACTTGTAGAACTACAGTCTTCAAATTAAAACTCTCTGAAAGGGAACGCACCTCTGGCAATTCCTGTCATCACCCAGAGCATGTAAGTCATCAAACTACGGTTTGTTTTTGTTTTGTTTTTACAGGAAAGCAGCATAGTTTGTTTGTTTGTTTGAACTTATGTATGCATGGTACAGATGATATTACGGACCATAGACTTGTGAAGCAATCCAACGGCATTCATGAAATATTTCACTGTTCGGGGTCCATGACAGGGAGACATATGCATGTCAAAGTACAGCGCAGAAATTGTACAAAACATTTGTATGAACACAGAAGACCATAAATGATTTTAAAGGACTTTGAAAAGTTAGGATAGCTCTACTGTAGAACTAGATGAATCCAAGTAATAATTTTCATGATTTTTTTTTAAGCTTTTTTATTTTTTTTATCTTTCAACTTGTTAGTCTACCTGTGAGTCAATTGTTTCCAAATGCATTAGCTATAATCAAACCGGTCTACTTTTTTATTTTCTAGTGACATCCTGCATAACATTTCCTGAACTGGATTATGTTGTCGCTTGTCGGACTATGGTCTCAAGAGGATGGAGCAGCCAACGCAGACCGTCACTGAGGACTAAAAAGAGACATCATCTCCTAATATAATCACAGGTCTTCAGATCGCTCTTCACCTTCAGCCAATCCCACCCATCTTCACAAAGTCTCCTCCACAACCACCCACCCGCTCAAGGTCCCACTAGGAATACCTGCTGCGAAAACAGGGACCCGGAGGTCACCACCCAAGTGTTACAAGTCAGAGATCAGGGGGCCGCTGGGCTGAAGGAGAGTGCACGGATCTCACATTTAAGTATGTTGTTCATTGATCCCCACTGCATTGTATTATAATGCACAAATGGATGCTGACATGGAACCTTCAAAATCTGTTATCGGGACTGTACCTCCATGCAATCTTCTTGTTCGGCAGCGTGTGTGTGGTCTACAGTGACTGCACTCCAGAGCAACTTGCCGCCATCATGAACTGCTCCAAACACGAGCGCCACACCAGGAACTACGACTATATGGAGGGAGGAGATGTGCGCATCCGGCAGCTGTTCAGCCGCACGCAGTGGTTCCTAACAATTGATGACTTTGGCAACATCAACGGGACTCAAGATTCCACCAACTGCTACAGTAAGGATGACTCCTTTTGTATTTTCAACACCAGTGGTTGACCAGGAGTTCTTCTGCATTCATCAGTGATTAAAAAAAAAAGGAATGTCACTTTTTTGCCAAAATATATTTATCGAATGTGAATCAACTTGAATGTGGGTGTGAACTAAGTCCTAGAATTTGAAATGTTATGATTCATGCAGAGTTTAGTTGTGAGATCTTTCCACTGAGTCAGTGACGAACTTTGTCCTGTCAAGGTGGCAGAAAAACACGTGGGAGGTGTTATTGTACAGAGGTCTCCACAGTGTAATCAAAGTGTTAATGGGTCATGTGTCTCTGTTGGAGCAGCCAAAGTGACAGAGGTAAAGGGAAGCAGGTGGGGGCTTTGGCTTGTTAAACCATAACACCATCTAAACACAGGCTGTAATGAAGTAAACTGAAGGGTCTCGGAGCCCGACGGGTGCCAGGCCCCTGAGAACTTACACTGACACCGCCACAGACTCACATTTGTTCAGCCTGATTTATTCTTCTCGGAACTTTTCCGTCAGAATGAGAACTTGGGACAAAGACTTGGCATGAATATTATAAATGTAAAACAATGTATGATATTCACCTTCTGGTGGAACCTATGGTTAGCAACTGACATCTCACACAAAGACAGCGAGTGAACTGATCCTGGCCCACACTGTTCCAAAGCAAAAATGGTCAAATAAGGCATGCCGGGTCTCCGCCAAATGACTAGCTTTATTTGATAGCCATGGTAATTGTAATTTAACACGTTAAATTGTCAGAATTGTTGCTTTAGAGCCAACGTTAACCACTGAAAATCTCTGTCACGGCAAGGATGTTTTAAGTAGTTATCATTTCCTCCTATCTGACAGTGTGGCTGTGGCTGGAATGTTGGCTTGACGGGGATATGCCTGGAAAAGATGCTTGTGCAACCATTGCCAACATAAGACATAAAAATTGATACGCCCATATGTGGCTGACAGTCGCACGCTAAGAGCACAAAGCAATCTTACCAATAAGCCTTTGAAGAGACCTGCAGAAATATGTAATAAATCAGTGAGTCATATTTTGTTGGCTGCAGTGACAAAGAAGTATCTTCTTTTTTCTTTTCTTTTTTTACAAAAAGAAAAAAACTAAATGAGAAACTTGGAGCTGCATTATTTTTGGCCTCCACTTTGTATGCCTCAGCAACAGAAATATAGGCTTAATTCCAATGAACTCATCTTGCACCACACACATCATTTTCAATTTGACTATGTTGCAAAGGTCTATACTTCTGCAATGTGGATTTTGTTATCTCTTGGAAGCTTTTGTAACTGCAATGTAGAGAACTGCAATGTGTTACACTGATATTGGTTTTTGCTGTCGAAAAGGTTTCTTAAACTACTGATAACGTGTGTGTTCTGGTCAGGGGTATTACAACTGTCTCCATGACAATTTTGTTTTCCGAATGTGTAAACAAATCATCGAAAGCAGACAAACGCAAGTTGCATAAAAGATAACAGATAGATTTACAAACAAAATAGCAAGTGGTAATTACGAACACATGTAGGTATGTGTTTCCACTAAAGTGAAAGGCTATGCTAGGCATTGCTTAACAGTTGAGTTTAGCAAAAATGTGCTAAAAATATCAATAAAACATTTGTGTTAAGCCACAGCAAAGACCAGATAAACAACTTCTAAACCACAGTACGACAACTGGAAAACAGGTAGTAGTAGAATGTTTTAGCCCAGTTTTCTACTAAGTCACTCACTGTGGCATAAAATACCTGGTGTTAGGTGCAGCCAAACTAAAATAACAGAGACTGATTGTATCCTACACCCGCTATTTTAATAACTGTGTAATTTGAAAAACATATAATCTAGATTAAAGGATATGGAGATGTTGTAGTGTCAATGCAGATAAGGATTTGCAATGGAAGACAAAAGAGAATGAAAGTTATTAAAAATGAATTTGCTAGAAATTACTTGTCTAGCATGATCATCATTAATAATTCATTATGCTCATTAATCACTACATCTTTAATCACGAATATAGACAATGGATTTAGAGAAACAGAATTAGGGAATACCCACAAATTAGTTTACTCAGCCAGAGGCTGGACCAGCGATTGATGACAAATCTGTTCAAGCTGAGGATAGCCTGTCTGTGTCAGAGCCAAAATGTTAACAATATGTGTGCATATGTGTGGAAATGCTTTCCATCTTTCCACAGTAGACCAAACAACTGTAGTGGTTACATGTAATATTATGGGAATGGCACTTCTATGCTTCTTAACAACGATAAAAACCTCTACAGTTCCAACCAACATAGTTTTGAGTCGATCAATTGAGTTAAACGGTCAACCGACTTTCAACGTATAGTTTATAAATGAAGACGGGATTCTAACTGTTGAACTTCACCTTAAATAAAGATGAATCAAATCAAAACAGGATAATAGAAAAGCATGGTTACATAAATATGATCCCAAATGGCAGTAATATAAAGTAAAATATCAAGTGAAAGCACAGCACAAACTACATTTCAAGGTTGGAACACTGACATCTGTTTGTGATTCCGCAAACGCTGAAGTGCAGCTCAATGTCAGTCTGAAGCGCTTTAATAGAGTTCTTCTCTTTTTTCTGTGCATGTCAAATGTAAGAAGTTCTGCAATGGAAATCTATGATCTGGACCTTGTTGGTGTTCTTGGAATGCATATGTTCATGCTAATCTTAGTTTTACTGTTACAAGTTTTGAATTCATGTTTTATGATTCACCATAATTGTATGAGCGACATCATACCTTCAAACACAAGAACTAGCGTTCTTATCATGAAACTACAGTTATTTAGATATTATATTCATTACATATCATTGCAAAGACTAGCACTATTTGCTTCATCAAAATGTTTAAATTAATAATCAAAATATTACCTAATATATTCCAAGAAGATTATTCAAATACACAAATAATAACAAGCAAACCCAAAAGTGTTTTTACTCTCCCTCAGATTTGAAGAGCGGGCCTAAAATGTAGCGTGCAAAGCTCATGCGAGGAGGTAGTTTTCTCAATCCCAGGAGAGACGCCTAATCTGTCTCCCATATGTGCTACGGCATAAATTGTGGTTTATGTAACGGCCACCCAGGCCAGTTAACAAGGCTTGAATAAAGCCAGTGAGACCACAGACTGATTAACCACAGGAACTTCCATCCAGTTTGTTAATGAAGACGAATGTTGAGTGCAGTGTGGAGTTGGAGTGAAGGCTGGATGTCAGTAGTGTCTTATCTATCCTGCAATATGTCTCCTTTTTCCTAACCTTGTGCACGTCTGGCAGGCATCCTGGAGATCAGGACAGTGTCTGAGGGGGGCATACTGGCTATCAAAGGCGTGAAGAGCCAGTATTATATCTCGATGACGAAGGCTGGACAGCTGCAAGGCAAGGTAATATTTTTCCTCAGTGAGAGAAGTCGCACACTGTTTTCAGATGATCTGCACTCGAGCAGAAATAGAACTGTTGCAAAACGTGCTTTGGAAATAAGAACTGATAATAAGGCAGATCGTATTGTATTAATGCTGTAACGTTTGTCTGAACTTTTACAGAGGATCTACAATGAAAACTGCAACTTCAAGGAGGTTTTCCTAGAGAACTATTTCAACGCTTACTCCTCTGCCAGGTGGACTAAAAATGGCAAAGAAATGTTCATAGCCCTGTCTCAGAAGGGACGGCCGATGCGAGGGAAGAAGACCAGGAGGGAGCATATAGCATCTCACTTCATCCCTATGAAGTGCAGGGAGGAAGAGAGGAGGGTGGATTGAAACCACAGAGGACTAATGAGTCACAAATTGTGTATGATTTCAATCACATATTATATATGTTAACAGACACTAAACTCATTATCAACCTCACACTCCACTTAGTTCTGTAATGTTCCATAACATGTTGTAATTTCCATAAGATACAGTAACAGATATCAGATAAGCGCATTAAACTATTCCAAACATCCTCAAATGAGATGTTGAAACAAGGAAATATCTGAAATAGCTTCAACTGGTACACAAACTTAAAAACCACAAAAGTCTACTCAGTGTTATTGTTATTTTGAGTTGAATATTATATTTCCTTATAAAACAGCTACGTGTTTTCTTATAAAACAGTCAAATGTATTACGCACAGTGAGGACTGTATCCTTTTCCAAGGATGACCGACACCCGGCCAGATGAGCAGAACTGTATGATCAACCGAAAGGTCCAGAATGGAGATTTGGCTTGACCAAGATGTGCTGAAGCAAGCTGGACTTGTCTTTTCTTTTCTTTTTTACTCGTACAAGTGCTCAGAACACACAAATCAGAGGCACAATCAACTACAATAGCATGTTCAGTAATATTACAGTATGTAGAACAATCTGTTAGTGGATGACCTGTTTTTTGATTCGTCTTTCCTTCCTGCGTTGAAGACCAGACTCTGGTCAAATGCATTGTAGCTGCTCACTGATTCCCTCTTTATTATCCAGGTGTGATTTTGAAATGCTAAAATATTCTGCTGCTGTTGAAAAGATATCCCCATTAAAATACAAAGTGAACAACATAATCAATGTGTATGCTATGCAATGTCTTTCCATCAGAGTTAATAACGCCATACACCAAAAGATTCCATATTTCTCTAAAGAGCATACATTATATTTTTACCAAGACAAGAAATACATCAGGATGTTGTAAAAAAAAAAAGAAGAAAATGTTAAATGTATATGTTAAAGTGTCCCTTTTCCTTACAAAGTGCATTGTTCTACCTTGGTTTTTAATGGGATTGTTAGGGATAAATGACTCCAAACTCACAAACTATTGTATTGGTAAACAGGTAAAACAACCAATTGCCTACTTTACACATCCAGTAGAAAGAGAAACACGGGCATATCAGTTTTTCCCAATCATCACAGTCATTTTTTCCTTTTTTGGTCTGACAGTTTTTGAGAAAAATCAATGCCGCTCCTTGACTTGCTAAATGTTCTAACTTCAATCATTATTTCTCACCAGACACTTGGCAAAGTCGAACCAACGTCTGCGAGCACTGTTGCTTTTTAGAGGATTTGGCAGTACAAGCAACAATTTCACATTCTAGGAAGGCATTTGCTTCAATGTCTATATGAAAAATATTGCTTTGTGCTACTTTGGGAAGAAACTCTGCGTGTGAACCATGCCTTTATTCTGCCACGTAGGAGACAATGAAGCTGAGCGACGATCTCTGGAGTGGGATGAAGAGAGAATTGTATTCTGCTGACAGACTGTGATAAACATTCAACACACCCTCAATTACTCAATAAATTCAATTTAAGAAATGTTTTTGTTCCGTTTTTTACACTTTGCACGCGACCATTGAAAGGAAAGAGGACCCTCTTATTCAGTCACAACTTTTAAATGTCTGTAATCTCAAGTGGTTTGACCTTTTGGGTACATGATATATTATAATAAGTGAACAATGTATGATATGATATTACTGTGATTTTCATCTTATTAGAAAATGACTCCTCGAGGATTAGTCAACACCCAATCTTTGAATATCATTTTAACAAATTGGGGTTGTTTTGCTTCCTAACTCTAATATTTGCACAAGCCTTGAGAGAAAACATATTACATATTAAACAACTACAGTTTTTCAAACTCTGATAGGACTGCAATCCCCTGGAGAAGCTAAGCAGTCAGGTGATAAAAATCAGCGTATTTCGTCTTGAGGAAGATTGAATACACATTGGGAAGAAACTTTTGGGAAAACGTTAGTATTCTTGGACAATTGTCGACAGATGATATGTGTGAATGAGATCCCTTAGGGGAGGTTGAGATGTAGAAATACAACTTGAGGATAAATCTATTAATTTATGATGGAAGATAAAAAATACATCGACAAGGTTCAAATGTCACATTAATTCCTGTTGAGTTCATTTTGCATTGACTATAAAGGGAGTCTGGTCAGTGGAAAAAACTATCGCAGACATTTTGGCAGGTTGCCTTCACCATACGTTAATACATGCATATAAACATGTGCGGAGGAACACACACACACATACACACACACTGGGCACGAACTTTACCTTTTGCCTGAGTTCACATCTGGCTTGGAGAACCTCTGTCAGATAAAGACAGTCAAATTGAGAGAGCAAACCCCTGAAATACGTTTGACCCAAACAACATCTGAGCAAGGTGAAGGCTTCTGCCAAGTCACGCAAAGTTAGTCTTAGCAGATAATTTGTAACATGCTCAAAATGTAAACACATTTCAGACTCAAGGCTGTGTATTCCCAGCAGGAGGAGGAGAGGCTGAAGTCAAGGGGAATGAGAGAGAACTGTCATGGACGCGAAGCAACAGACTTCCAAGAAAAAAGATGCAAAGCAGGCCCGCCAGACACAAATTATACTTGCAAGGTGTTCCAAGAAAATACCGATTTTGTTGAATAAATTCCTGCTGAAATAACAAATTGTTTTTTATTTCTTTTTACAAAATGTGGGATTCCCTTGCTTTTCT
Organism: Taurulus bubalis; assembly: GCF_910589615.1. Lineage (NCBI taxonomy): Eukaryota > Metazoa > Chordata > Actinopteri > Perciformes > Cottidae > Taurulus > Taurulus bubalis. Next base: position 24,264,805 of record NC_136592.1, read on the forward strand.
TCATCTGCTGTGCATTAGAGTTAACAAATATCAAAATGATGAAACCAGCTGTACTCTTTCCAGACAACTAAATATTGTTGTTTTACAGTCAAAAAATATTGCCATTTAATGTCATCACTGAATGTATGCCAGTAGATAGTTTAAACAGCACGTCTAAATTGTATTTCTTATTATTAATAATTATATAATCGGTAATTGATTCAGAGATGCAGTGATAACTTTATATTATAATCTATCCTATCTGATAGCATATGAAGAGTTACAGTGAACAGTCAGCTTGAACTGATATTGTAATTTGCTACAAATAATAATATCAGTTTAGAGTACTGCTATTGTTTACATGTCTACTTCTTTATTTCCGTCACTGAAAAAAGCTACTGTGCAGTTGGATGCACCTCCTGGGATGAATAGTGACTCTATGACAATGATTTAGCATTCATTGCAATGCTTTACAACCACAGTACTATATTTGCATTTGTGTGGAAGCATGAACACAGAAAACCACATGTGTCCCATATTATAAACAGCATGCGTAGTTGAGGGCAACGTATACGGGGAAGTCTGAAACTGGCTGTGAACAGCATTTCAGGGTAGGACACGGTGAGACAAACAGCGGCTTGAGGGCGAGAAAGTGAGGAAAGTGAAGATAAACAGGGAGAGAGGCTGGGGAGTCTCGTGCGATGTGGAGAAGTGTTCTCGGGGCAGCAGGAGACAGGGGAGGCCATGAGGGGGAAGGGGAGCACGCAGCTGAACTTGATACATTTCTGAGCCGTAAACCTTCATTTCGCTAGAGGACATCTGTGGTTATGTAACGTGGGGGAATTCTGTGTTTGCAGCCCTTCGTAAAGGAACCCCCCAGAACACCAGATCCGTTTTGAAAAGAGGGTCGGGACCTACAGCAACTCACAGCAATATTACACTTTCCTTGAAAGAGAATTCAATGTACACAGAGAGATAATAGGATATGATTAAAAGAAGATGTGTATAGTACAGAAATGACAACTGAGTTGGCTTTCAAAGAGCATTTTTCAAAAGGTAAATAGAGAAACTATTGCGGACCACAAGCACATTAAACCAATGCCCAATTACAACACTCCAGGAGTAAATAATACTGTTAAACGGCCAAGTTTCTACTTATTATTATTATGATGAGTACGCCAATGTAACAGAACACAATTTCAAAGATGCACATTTGAAATGGGTCCAAGTTTATCACCTGTTGCCGGTCGCAAAAGTCAGTGACTGACAGATTGGACCCGAGTTGTAGCAATACTATTCCAGTGAAATGCTATGGTGTCTCTCAAAAGTTTTCAAATCGTCACTTCTTGGTGTTTTGCCATATGGACATTAGAAATAGTTTTTGAGCCAAAGTTCACCAAACATCAGAGTAAACTAAACAAGCGTGACCATATTTAGAGTCGAAAAAGAGCGTCCTCTCACGCTGTGGCTCACATGGCACGATTTGGTCTATTGTCAACACAGACAGGTCTTACAAAAAAACACTGGATGGACATCCAATAACATTTATCAAACTATGCAAAGTTATGCTTTCAGTGTGTTTTTTTTGCACTGTACACTCATAGATGTCTCTTTGGAGGGCTACTGGTCAGTGTGGTAGTGGGCATGGTCTGTGCTCAGCTGTTTGGGAGTGGTTCAGGGGAACAGTTCCAGGGTGAGTTTAATTGGCACAGCTGAAGCGTGTTGTTAATTATCCTTGTCATGTTAAGCAGTAGCAGCCTGGCGCTCTGGTGGCTGTCCCACACGACGAAGGACAGCGAGAAGGGAACTCAAGCCGGACAAAGTCTGGGTTGTGGACGCTGGACTGCGTGCCCTCGGAGGAGCCGGGGCGGCGTGAGAGAGTGCATGGCAGTTTGCATTGTTTTTGTTAAGACTGAATAAAGTACGTTTGTGTGCACGTTAACCGTTTAAGCCTGCGTTTGTGTTGAGGAGGACCAGTAGGTAGCAGCGAGTCTACTACAGTCGGCTAGGCCGAATTCTGTGGCTCCTCACCAGCCATGACTAAAGATATATGATGCAGATGTACTGCTAATATGCTACTGTACCTAGAAACGGAGCTGTACAGTCTCTAAAAGTGATCTGTTTCTATAATTCAAGCCTTATTTAAGAAAGTAACAAGAACCTTTTTGTATCTTGACAAACTGAGTGATCACGGTCTTGGACTTAATTCATTCGTAGAAATGCAATTCCAAGAATTTTGCCAGCAGATGCTCCAATTTTGGCCGCATCAAATTCTCTGAAACCGTAAACTATTTCAACCCTATTGATTTATAGTGATTCAGAAAGGACCACTAATGAGAGGTAATGAGTCTTTGAGTACACGTTGTCCACCGCCCTGAGAAGATACAAAAGACGAGGAGCCTATTCATTTTTAGAACCAGTGCAAAATGTAACGTTGAATGGTTTTGAGAACCTAGTAAATGCTGATATTTGCTATGTTTCATTGGATCCACGTTGGTTTGTGTGGCTAATATCGGCTGCTTAGCTTTCCTATCTGTCCAAAAATAATATATTGCCAAATTCCCAACCGTGCTGAGAAAGTAAACCAAGTAAACAATGTTAGGCAGTTATTTCAGGGGCCTGGAAGTTTGCATAATTCCTTTCAAATAAACCGCTTGTTTTGAATACTTAAAATCTTTGACACATTTGTAACAAAAGAGTGCTGGTATTGGTTAGGGATGAAAACTAATGATTGTGGGTTCAGTGGATTACTCAAAGGAACAGGGTTATTGGAAAGACATGCTGTTCAGTGTTTTGATCAGCACAAAGAAACGTATCATGTAGAATTTCAAAAGGTATTCAGTGAAATAAAAAAGCTAAGGTGGTGTGCCTCACAAGACCGCTGTATCATTATTGACAGTTTTTGATTTAGGCTTATTGTATTTTCAATTTACCTTTACAAATATGTGATGGATGCTTAGCAGCTTTTCGAGTTGGCTCAATGATGAATTAAGGGCAAAATCACTCTTGGTTTTAGGGGGTTATCCTGACAGACAGCATAAATGCACATTAGCACACGTATGCACTTGTAGGAAAACACACGATTACGAAAAACAATGCGTAAAAAGCTTACCATGAGCAGGGTTCCTGGCTTTCTATTAGTCTCCAGCTGCTGTAGACGAGCCAATTTAAGATACCGTTTGGTCTTCATACCTGAAAGGCACACCATGCAACAGTTCAAAACTCACACTATGTCACAAATGGAGAGTCTGTCCGTCTGAGAAGCATTGCAGGTATGTGTCAATAGTGCATTACCCAAGAAAGGTAAGGAAACCAAACAGTCAGTCCAGTCATCTAATTGCCCCTTTGATAAAGGGAATGTTTATTAAAATGCAATGTTGGCTGATTTGGCTGAGCAGCTTGAATTTTCAAGTCTCCGACTACATTTAGAACTGACAGCAACAAAGAATAGAGAGGAAAATAAAGTATCACCAACGGTTTTCTTTGAATTTTATCTTGACTGCCGTCAACCGTAACACAAACATTGCTGACATGCAGCTGTCAGACCGTTTGATTTTTCCTTCCTCTGTGTTAGACTAAAATGAAAAATAAGTGAATTTTAATGACAAAACATGGAACAGCCAATCCATTTATATTTGATGCAGTTTAGTGGCTCTCAACCATGTTATTGTTATGTCTAAATTTGTAACAACTTAATGCCAAAGGCAACACAGAGCATTAAGACCAAAAGACAGTGCAAGGCATAATCAGAAAATCCTGTCTTTGGAAACTAAAGCTGTCCATTTCAATATTCTGTCAAGTTTTAGAGAGGAGAATCATCACATGTGGAACAAAATTAATTTTGTAAGCGTGACAAGCTCCGACAATTGATCCTGAGCAAAGCAGACTGCAGGGATGACAGGTAAGCATAGTGTGAATGATATGACTTTTATTGCTGATCAGGATATTTGCTACAAATATTGATAAACTATGTTTCACTGCATTGATTTTAAAAGTAACCTAGCACCCAGTACACATTTGGCAGATTCTCCTGATTGATTCCCTTCAAGGTTAGATCAGCCACATTGGCAAAACATCACCTGTGAAACCTGAACTTTGTGAATGCAACATGACGTTAAAGAGTACTAGCTTTAATTCAACTAGAGAATGACAGTTTGCATAGCATCCCAAAAACCAACAAACATTGCAATGTGAAAAACAATCATAATTCATTCGACTTTGATTGTCACTTTCATTCATATCATCATTGCACATACACGAAGCCAGGACCTGATTTAACTGCTGTTGTGATTTGGTGCTATAGAATTGAAATTGAATTGACTTATATTGGGATGCTCAGGAAGTCTGTTATTCTCATCTCAAGTAAAAGTTGGACAGTTATAGCTCAGGGGAATATTGCCAGATGTTGGGGACTGTGCTGTTTTATGACTTTTGATGTACTCCGTTTCATCAAGAAACATGACTAGAATAAACAATATCATTAACGGTTCTTATGCAGATATTTTCTGCGGGGAGGGGAGTATATTTCGGAAAAAATTAGGTAGAAATGCGAAATGGGCTGCACAAATTAACAAAGTCCAGAGCGAAAGCTCTTTGAACAGTTCACAAAAAGGACACGTTTCAATGGTTTTAAGTAGACCTATAAATTATATGTTTAGATATTAAAAACAAAACACTTAAAATGTGTAAACTGAGTTAATTTACAACTTTCACAACATTCACCCAGCTAACTGCTTGCTAATAAACCACCATTAAACATTAAAATGACTGACCAAGTTCAAGTTTTCAACGCTATCAATGACTATGTTACATAAGTCAACAACTAACCAAGTATAAACGCCCTGGTTTAGCAAGTTAACTAGGTTAACTGTCCTAGTTTATTTAACTAGGTAGACTGTTGGCTAACCCAGATCCCTCCGTATTACTCACCTGTCTTCGAGGTCTGTAACGTTACCCTCACAGGTGGTCTTGCTTTCCACCACCTGCAGGTAAATGTCGCTGTTTATCTTCCTGCACGTTGTACACGGAACTGTGCTTCCGGTGTAGAAGAAGACGCTCGCGCGGAACTACACGCTGTCGGAAAACGTTGTTATTGCGATTGAGTGACGTTAGCAAATGGAAAAGGTATTTCTTGCAACTCAACTCTGCTAAACCGACGTGTGGTTTCTTTTCTTTGGTGTCAGTGAACGTAACTAGTCACCATGATAGGAGACTAGGAGACAGAGCTAGCGACAGAAGCTAGCTTCATTAACATGAAGGAAATCATGTTTACTCTACTGCTACTGCTGGTGACATGTGTTGAGCTCACTTTACACTGAGTATATCCTTATATATGTATATATACATATAACATTACCTCCCAGGATGTTTTGACTCAATGGCTGCTAATAACGTGGCAGTAGTTTCAGTGTGAGCGTTGATACTTTTGTGTTTACACCAAGTATGGGTTACGTGATCATTTCAAACTGAAAAAAAGTCAGAAAATTGTGTGACGTTTATTAAATAAGGATAATAATAATGACGTTTATGCCAGGCAAAATAAGAAAAGCTAAGTAAACTATACAAATGAAGATCAAGTAATATAAAGGAAATAAGGAAAGGGGGCAAATACAATGCATTCATACTTGCACACATTTTAGCCAGTTAAATTTAAATTAGAAGACAGACTTTTTTTGGAGCCACAAGGCATGCCATCCTGATTAGCAGCTAATTTCAAAGCTGAGGTACCTAAACAAGATATGAAACTAGAAAGAAAGCATTCAAGGTAAATCATATATTGCTACTAAAATCATATACATGATGCAATCTTATCACACTACTTATGTATTTACTAAACAAAATATTTAATAAACCAAATATGTCCCAACTAAAATCAACTTGACAAACGACTCCTATATTTAACTGTTTTAATAACAACCCCTGGCTTGTTTTGTGGCTTTTCCACATTATTGCACCCCTCACTTTTAAAGTTATGTAAATGTTTGATTGTTTCTGTCTATCAATATTTGCATCGTTTGTTTTGTCATTTTTGTTCAGCTATGAACTTTGGGCCCCACATACTTCCACACTGGTCTGTCAACATTTAAAGAGCAAGCATGAGCAGCCTGGATCAAGACCAGGGTCTCCATCCTAGTTGCCGTAACAAAACAACAGTCTCTAGTGATTCATCGGACACTCTTGAGGCCGCCAAGCAGCCTCTCCAAGGTCTAAAATTGGCATCACACGCAGTGCTGGAGAAGGCGCAGGAGAGGGGCAGGTTGAAATGCTCTAAATGTGGAGGATCAAGGATGTTCTTCTGCTACACATGCTGTTCATTACTGGGTGTCAACCTGCAAGAAATCCCGTCAATCAAGGTCAGTAAGAGGTCAGGACTCTCTTGATTGTTTGTTTAAGAGAGGCCTTCAGCTACAACATGTAGTTGCTGTGATAGTAGTATCCTAATGTGGAAAATTGACATCTTTTATGTAAGATTTAAGAAATGTTGCCTCTACATATTGTATGTTGTGCTCAGCTTCCAGTGAAGATAGACATCATCAAGCATCCCAATGAGACGGATGGAAAGAGCACTGCAATCCATGCCAAGATCCTCGCACCCAGTGACGTCACGATATACACTTACCCCTGCATACCTGACTATGAAAAGGACAAGGTTAGGTGATTTCCATGTTGAAAGAATGGCATTTGTTTAACACTCACACTTTATTTTACACCTTTGAGAACAGCTGTAGCTTTGAAGGCTACAACTAACAAGTATTTTCATTATCGACTATTCTGCATATTATTTTCAAAATTGTTTGGTCTGTATAATTTAAAGAGACACAAAAATAATGAAAACTACCTGTCAACATTTTAAAAGCCCAGACAAAATACATTACCTCTTCAACCGGCCAAAACTCAAAGATAATCAATGTACTATTATATAACACAAAGAAAGGCCGCAATTCGTCATAATTAAAATGCTAAAACTAGGATTTCTTTTTATGAAATTTAAAAGTTTAATTATCAAAATAGTTGCAGATTTTCTTTATCAATGAATCAATTCATTGTTTCTGTTTCAGCAGTCCTTTATTGTCTTTGCAAATCTGCTGCTCAATTGACCTCTTTCACCTATTGGGAAAACTCCACTGTCATTGTACCTTATTCATTCATATTACATTGTCAGCGCAAAAAGCTGCTTTTAAATGTTGAGATACTGTTCGTATCCACTAAATTCACATTGTTATTGAAGTAAATGTCTGGTCTGGAGCATGTTGAACTCCTGTATTTGTTTGTAGTATAACTCATTTTCATCCATATTGTATAAAAAGTTATAAGGAAAGAATTTGTAATAGATTCAGAGGGTCGAGTCTGGCTACATTTTCCTATTTCATGCTTGACACGTTGTTGACTAGTTATATTAGGCATAATCGGATACTGTAATTTGACTTGACTTTAAGAATTGCAGTGGCTTAGGTGCACAAGCTTCATATGCTTATTATATTTGACAGTTTCCAACTTTTATGTTTTTTTCCTTCTTCCTTCATGCTCAACTTTATTTTGCTCCTTTCAAACTGTATTCCTCTCTTCCAGTGCTTCCCAATCAAAGCATATGTGAATCACCACATTGTAGAAACAACATATTATAGAAGCACCTTTTTTTTTGTACTTTAGTCTTTGATTGTATGACACTGTTCCTTTCTAAATCTGTGTTGTCTCGCTGCTCTCTCCAGGTGGTGTTGGTGTTTCCTGGTCCAGGGGCTGTCTCGGTTCAAGACATGATGCAGTGTTTGCATGACATGACAGACAGCAGGTCACATAGGTCCTCTTATGGACCCCGCGTAAAGAGGCTGAAAAGTGAGGCAGTTCAAGGCACCGCACACACAGCAGAGAACCTGCAGTCGAGCCCAGATGAAGCAGAGGGCTTGGAGTCAGGGGTGTATCCCCTACAGAGGGTGGTCTTCATTGACAGCACATGGAACCAGACCAACAAGATCAGCACAGATGAAAGACTGCAAGGTAATCATGAAAGATTGCATTTGTCTGACTGCTGCTATTAGAGACACATTTTCTTCACCCACAACAATGTTTAACATGAACCCATGCTGTGTTCTCGAGTGCTCTCTGACTGACGTGTGTTCTCCTCCAGATCTGCTTCGGGTGGAGTTGAAGACGAGGAAAACGTGTTTCTGGCGCAGCCAGAAGGGCAAACCAGACACCTACCTATCTACTATCGAGGCTATTTATTATTTCCTCATGGACTTCCGCGAGCATTGCCTTGCTCAGGAGTACAATGGAGAATATGACAACATTCTCTTCTTCTACTCCTACCTGCACTCAGTTGTCAACAAAGCGAAGACTTCTGCTGGGAAATGCTGAGGAATACTGGAAAAGGAAAAACTCAAATCGGCTACAAGAGACTTATCGAAATTGTGAATCTACTCTTCAGCTACAGTTCATTTTATGGCTGTGTGATATTTTTATTTTGTATGAGATGGTATTTGTCAAAGAATATGCAATAAAATACTGTTTACAATTGCCAAACGTGAAAGAGGTTTGTTTGATATGAGTAAATACAAGACACACAGTAAAGCTATGAAATCAAAATCATGAAGTATAACCAACTGGGTGCAAGGTTCTTAGTCATGGAAAACCTGGAAAAGTCATGGAATTTTAAAATGGTTATTTCTAGGCCAGGAAAAGTCCTTGAAAAAAATAAAATCCCAAAACCTTTGGAAAAGTCATGGAAATGTGTTATGTTCATGATGTTGAGTTTGAAATAATGAATATGCTTTTAAAAGAAAGACGCTCAAAATATAATCAGGCATACATACATCTATATAAATGTTTATTCTTTTAATCAAAATATTTTCTCTTTCATTTGTGTCATTTAAGGTATACTGTATGCTTTGGGATTCTCATTGTTAGTTTAAATACCACACTCACTTTTTCATCTATACTCCGAGATTTCACAATGTTTGGTCATGGAAATTTGGTTTAAAGTCATGGAAAGGTCATGGAAATCCATTGGTCAGAATGTGTATGAACCCTGTGTAGGTGAGAGTAATCTAAAACAAAATGCAAGTTCATTGAGGTACTATAAAAATCACATGAGAAATAGTATCGTTTTGGTGTTTCATTCAAAATGTTGAAAATGAGCACGTTTGTCATTTTGGTGACTTAATGCTCCACCCGCTTTAATTAATTCAAATTTCAGTGAGTGATTTAATCTTTCAATATAAAATGTAATAATGAACAAGGAAATGGATCTCAGATGCGTTTAAAATATATTTATTTACAAATCAGTACACGTATGAGTTATTTATGTCTCATTTTCAACACAATTTGTGGGCATCTTTGTAATATAATCACATTTCTTGCAGACCCAATACATGTGTCATATCCTAAAGCTAATGCTGGGAAATACAGTATCTGTGAACTGGAGAACTACTGTCCATGATGGTAAACCAATCAGGCGCCACTAGTTGAAGGTCTCTCTGATCTTGGCTTGCAGGCTGTCACATGTCTTCTTGGCGTCTCCAAGCAACATTGATGTGTTGGGCTTGTAGAAAATGGGGTTATCTACTGCAGCATAGCCCACACCCAATGTGCGCTTCATCACTATCACCTGGAGTAAAGTTTAAATAAGTATATATGGTCACTGTACCACAAGATACAAATATTGTTGGTGCAGTAATACACATCAACGGTAGTTCAAATAAATGAAAAGGATAGACCAACCTGTTTAGACTTCCACACCTCCAGAACTGGCATGCCAGCGATTATGGAGTTGGGATCCTCTTGTGCTGCAGAATTCACTGTGTCGTTGGCTCCGATGACCAGTGTTAAGTCCGTCTCTGTGGGCCACAGATGTTTACACATTTATACACAACACAGACAAACCGCTGGCGAAATGCCCTGCAATTGTCCTCACAATGTGTCATTGGGCTCCCCAGCACCACACTTATCTCCCTCTGTCATAAACAGAACCATGTGTCTCAGTGAGCTTGCCCGGTTGCTAAGAAAACAAAAACCGTTGCCCTGATAAAAATGGCACAACACAAGGCTGCTCCAAGTGCGTGTGAGATTATTACACATAACTGATTTAATATTATTACCTTCCTGCCAAAGTGACAACCACGCAATAAATATTTTAACAGCTTTCTTCAGATAATAAAAAAACAGTTAACCTGCAAAGTCTTCATTGATCTCATCCATCTCCAGGACCACGTCATAGGGAACACCAGCCTCAGCCAAGAGGACGTTCAGCTGGCCCGGCATGCGACCGGCCACTGGGTGGATGCCAAACCTGTTGGAGACGAAACATATTACTGCTCATCAACACACCTTGATTTGCATTGAAAGGTCATTTCCCTGCTCCTGTTGAACCACAAGTAAAACCGCACCCGTCTCCTTCTAAACACATTCAAAATATATTATATATATGTATTTCAGTGGTGGAGTATTATGACATTTCCTGAAGAAAAAGACAATACAACATGTGAACTCTGGTAAAAAGTAAAAACATCATCATTTAAATTAACACTTCAGAAAATGAATTAATAGTAAAAGTAGTCATTACGCAGCAGAATGTCTCCCCTCAGTGATATAGTTGATATATAATATTATTTGATGATTATTACTGGTGTATTTACAAGTAAGTAGCATGCTCATGTCGTCGACGTAAAGATTAAGCAGTTACTATTAACCACTTCAGGACAGTATATTGGTGAGTTGTTTGATCTTTAACATGTTTAGTTACTATAATAGTCACACAAATGGATTAACAAGTAGAATATTTTCTATTTTTAAAATAATGTAAAATAAATAAGTAAAATCTGAAAATGTAACTCAAGTACAGTACTTCTGTCTCTTCTTTAAGTCCGTACCGTCCAGTAGATTTGAGAAAGTACTTTTTTTTTTTTTTCCGGCTTTGCTATCAGGAGACAAGGAAAGTCTTTCTCCCTAATCAGAGGTTGAAAAGGAGTTGTTTTATGGTTAGATTAGATTTAAAGTGCCAATCTCGAAGATTTTCAAGTCACTACATCGCAGAACGAGGGAGCACAATTGTGAGCTTTTGGCCTAGTGAGAAACGCATTGCATTATTTACAGTTGTGGCAAAATTCCCGGAAGTACGTGCTGTGTTACAGTTTATCTCTAAAATTAAACTCTGCACACAATTGAAGCTCATGTATCAGCAACAAGACTCCAGACTACTAAACTCAAAGCACAATTACATTTGTTTCTCTTCAATAGAAATTCTAAAATCAACCAGGATTGAATTCTTAAGGATTATCCCTTATAATAATAATTGATTCTGTCCCACTGAGAGAAGAAGCAGGAGTCATCTTTTTTATAAAGTAGCTGGAGAGCACCGCCAGTCACCTGACATTCTTGCCCTGTTCCTTCAGCATCTTCACCATGTCTGCAATCGGGTACTGGGCTTTGGCTGCACACAGACCCCAACCTAAACACAGAAACATACAGAGAAAAAAAAAATGCCATCTAAATCTTAGGCTATGATCAGCTTTATTTTACTAGTATTGTAGATTCTAGTCTCCCTTTGGATGGTGGAGTCTATTATCTAATTGTTATTCTTATTTTCGTTGTAGCCCTTTTGGATTAAGTGAGCATTCAACACAATAATAGTTTATTATTCCAACCCAGCAGGGTTCGACAACAATAAAACCATTGATTCCTTTACCCATACTTTCTTTTGTCCTCCTCTCCCTGATCTCATCCACCACAAGTCTCTCTGTAATAAATCACAGGGGTCCACTGGTTTGAGAGACATTTTTCTTCTGAAACCTTTCGCATGTGTGGTGTGCATGTGGATACCCTGCGTGCAAAGAGCCCTTTTCCCTGTGTCTGCCTAACCCCCGTTTCACCCAGGTGATCAGGTACCTTGTAGAGTTCAGCATCACCCCTAATCGAGTTTTTTGAAGCCAGTCATCCGTAACCCGTATCTTCTAATTCCCCAGACAACTGGAGCCTTCTGTTTCCTCGCTGCCGTGCTTTGTTGTTGACAGCGCATGGAGATACGTGAGTCTGGACTCAATAGCTCTTATGACTTTTCACCGTTTCTCTAATCAAACCAGAATGTTGGACCACACAGCTGTCCTTGCGCTGGTTTGGAGCCACTGGAAAACAACAGCAATCCAAGTATTGGTTCCTCTCGCCCTGGCCACTCAACAATGGCCGAGTTGTTTGGCATTTTTCTTTTTAATAAATCAGGATGTGGTGTCCATCTCACACTCAAATCAAATTCGTCACCCGCTGCTTTTACTGCTGACAAATATGTATTGACATACTCACTTTATTTTCATCAAGAGTCCATGTGGAAGTGAGATAATTTGTGGACAAACTGCTCCCTCTTGTGGTTTTCATGGCTTCAATATTCCGAGTTTAATTAATTACTGCCATGTTAAGGAGCCCAAGATCCTGACCATTTCCAGACGTTTTGATTCTTTTCTTTTCCTGAGCTGCGGCGATAACATTTTTTATCCCCTTCTTGGCAGAGCGGTCAGGCTCAGACTTTTTTGTCAGGTGAAGTTTATCAGATGAGTGATATCGTTGAAAAGCTGCAGCTGGAGTGCAGAAAAGGATTCGGGCTGTCCAGTGATGAGGGGATGTGACGCTCCACCTTAGTCTCTGATGTCAGCCCAAACATCTTTCGACACCTATCTCTACTAAAGGCTCTGGTCTTTATCAGGATTGTTTCCACTTTGTGCTGGTGGAGAAGTTGTTGCTACTGTACTTTACGTATGCATGGTTTAAAATGACCACAACAATCTGGTATAATTAGTCTTTAGCTGAATAAAAAAGGCAGACTTGCCACAATGGCAGATTACCTTATACATGTTAACTACTGTGCAGTCTTTCTGACCATGAGCTATTCAAAATAAGTTCCATCTGTTGAACCGGCTCCACACAAAATGGCAGAGTTTACTAGTTTCCCTGGTATTCCTCTGAATTGAACACACTAAATTCTGCTCACAGGTCTGAGGGAGTTCAAATGCAAATGTGAAAAGAAGTTGTATGAAGCCATGTGTGTCTCCAGAGAGAGCTACGTGAAATATGTTAAAAGTGATGTCACTTGAGTCTGATGAATGCAAGTATGAAAATAAAATAAAAATACATCTGTTGGTGTGGAGTGAGATTGATTGTTGTTGCCCGCTCCTCTTCTCTGCTTAAGGCTCATGGTTAAATTAGCCGCTACTAGCATAACACACTTAAATCTGTATATTCAAGGACAGCGTAGTGTTGCATTGTGGGTAATGTAGATACCTTTATCCTGTTTGATCTCTTTTTTTTAAGCTTAAACAGACAAATTGCGCTTTAATAACGCTGTGACAGGAAAAAAATTATGTCGAATCAAAACTTGTTCACCTTGTTTACTGTTTTTTACAGCAGCTGTTTCTATAATGGCAATTAATAAGCAACATCATGAATCTATAAAAATGTATTGATTATTATTAATGCGTACAAAAAATTGCAGGTGAGTGTGTACCTGGTGTGATGATGATGGTGCTGGCTTCTTTGATGATGTCGATGGTCTGGTCCAAGTTGACCTCGGTGTGAGTGCCAACAATCTCCATTGGCTTACCGCCCGCTGTGGAGGTGGTCCCGTATCCACCCAGGATCACATTGGGCAGGGAGCGGTTCATCGCCTTGGGAGGAGAGGAGGACGATAGCTCCGTCTCAGGTATCTGTGCCGAATACACTGTGCAAGTTCACACCTGTGACTGGACACATGCGCGTCTACTCACCACACACATGATGTAGGACAGGATGGCACCGGAGGAGCCAATCAGAGCGCCGACAATCGTCATCAGATTGTTGTCTAATAGGAAGCCTTCGAAACAGAGCGCCCATCCGGAGTAGCTGTTCAACACAGTGATGACCACGGGCATGTCAGCGCCGCCAATGGCTGCGGTCAGCGTTACACCCTGTGGGGAGGTTGCAGAAGTCAAAACAAGCGTTATTTGAGCCACTTACACACATTAAAACCACCTTGTTTGAGATGCAGCAATATTCCAGTTACCAACTTTTGCTTTGAAATAAAAATGCATTGTATCACAATCCATGTATTAAAAAGAGTGATTAACATTCTAGCATACTCAAAGAAAAAGTTTGTTTCCATTTATTTTTAATGTTTTTTTTTCAGCTTGTTGAATCGTTGAAACTCACCATAATAGTGGAAAGCCCAGACACTCCTATTAGACACCCCATGCCCGTACCGTAGCTCGTACTGAGCATAAAGGGCACCATGCCTCCCATTGACGCTGCCATCAGACCGGCGTTCATCACGTGTCGTCCCGGCAAATGCAGGGGGGCAGAGTTCAGGATGCCTAAAATCCAAAACATGTCCAACAAACATACTCAGAGAAGCCAGAAATGATTGTCAGTCTTCTTGTGTGGCTTAAAGGGGAATCATTTGACAAGATAAAACACGTAAACACACTTTTCTCTGGAGCAGCTTTGAGTGTCTTTGAACTGTCAGGCGTCCCCGTAGAGGCCTCTAATCAGCCAAGAGTTGGTCCTATCCACCAAACTACAGCCATGCAGTCACAACCCATTACAAATTACCAGAACGCTTCTCATGTGTTCCTCTTGATCAGTCGCAATGCAATGCAAATTAGTGACTGCTGACACATGCACAGCCCAGCCCAGCCCAGGTCTGGATTTACCAGAGGATCTTTGGCTTTAACTAGATGAAAGAGACAATCAGCGCCAGAGGACGCAAAGCTCAAGTGTGTTTATACAGATATGAGTGTGTCTGTGTCAAATAAAGAACAATGATGAAGGACATATTCTACTGACTTTAAACATGGCATATATATATATATTGGAGTAAATTCCTTTACCTTGAAGCTTGCCGTAGGCCACTAGTGAGCCACTGAAGGTGACGCCTCCGATGTAGGTGCCCAGATACGCCACGGTCTTGAGTACACCGGCGGCTGGGTGAGTGTCAAGGTGAGGGAACTCGATCATGAACTCAGCAACGCAGGTGAGAACAGCAGCCAGACCCACAAGGCTGTGGAAGGCCGCCACGAGCTGCGGCAAGTCTGAGATTTCAATACGCTTGGCAAGTGTCAGACCTGAGATATGAAGATCCAACAAACAACAGATTTCAGTAAATCTCTGTGAGTTACAACAGTTTGTCTGGCGCCAGACACCAAACTTCTCATGCACATTGGCTACATTTGAGTACAAAAGATAAAGAAAATGGTTAAAAGGCAAACACCTGCTTTCAGTAACATACCTCTTAACAAACGGGGCCGGATCTTGAAAGCCAATCTAATCCTAAATTAAGTATTTAAGTGTGTTTTCTTGCCATTTATCATCCTGCATTCTTGAGTAATGATTAACATCTACAACATTCACACGCGATGACAACATCCATTTATCTCTCCGTGTCTGGACAGGATGATTGATGTTCTGTTATGAATTAGCAAAAAAGAAAAATCACACTCTTCAAAGACTAGAGGAGTCACATGCAGAGTCAATAACATGTAACTCATTCCCGGTGGTCTGGTCGTTTTCTACACAGACTGCTGGACTTAATATGGAGCCATGGCCCGAGTTTTATTGATTTTGTTTTATTATTTACATCACAACATCAAGTTATAGATCTTCCTAAAGCATGAAGCCACCTACCCAGGGTTCCCCCTGAGGCCATGGCCAGAGACATCTGAGACAACAGCTCTGGTGAGGGTTTGAGGGCACCGAGGGTGGCAGCGATGCCCCCTGCCACTCCCATCATGCCCAGCATGTTCCCCAAGCGACTGGTGCGCTGGGCAGAGAGGCCCGCCAGCGCCCCAACACAACACAAGCCCGAGCCCAAGTACATCATCTGGGGTAGAGAAAGAAAAGTCAGACTTATTTGTGTAGCGCTCGAGCATGGTTAGAAACACAGTCGAGTTAAAGGTGTGAATAAAAGCTTCATCAAAATATTGAATGCTGAAATGAAAAGTCGATTAGGTGATCGACAGAAAATTAAAAAGGTAACTATTTTGATAGTCAATCAATTATTAAGGTCCTCAGTCATTATTTTCAGCAAAATGTCTTAAATATTAGTGGATTGAATATATTGGTGTCAAAAAACTAATTAAAGACGTCACAGTGGACTTGCGATGGACATTCTTAAGTATTTGGAGAAATTGTATAGTCTTAATGACAATACCACCCTAATACTTGTCAATAGAAATACCAAACTAACTACACATTCCCTATGATCACAGCCACATTCATCTTCAGGACTACAGAGTCTGGCAGTTGATTAATTGCACTGACAAGCTACTTAAACTAGTTACTCAAAGTAAGAGTTGGTAATGTTCAAAAACGTTTTTTTGGCATAATTGTTTGAATTCTCTTATGCTCCCATCATATCAATAAATCAAATGCTCTGATAAAAAAGTCTGCCTGTGCACTCACTGCATCTTCCACAAGCTGTGAGTACTAACAAAAGCCATGTTCGTTGTTCACATTCATCATGATCATTGTGGTGGAGTGGCTTTGGAGAGAGCGCTGAAGAAACGGGCTGTCAGTGTGGCCAACTTGGACACGTTCTCACTAGATTTGGTGACCCTTAGAGCTAGTGCTACTTCCCTGGAAAAGAGGGCTGAATGTTTTTGGTTAGATAATTTTTTAACTGCGGCGAAGTCTTGGTGGTTTCTCAACATTACCAACCCTCGCTTTAATGCAAGATACTTGCCAATACATTTATAGAGAACAAATGTGAGTGGAATGAAAAGATATATGTCTCATTACCTGCTCGATGTTGTATCCAGCAGCCACTGAGGCTCCATATCCCCCAACAAATACAGCCCCAGGCAGCATGTACAGGTAGTTGTACTCTGGAGGGTCAGTGGGCCGCTTGAACATGTCCAACATCCTCTTGGTGATCAGGAAACCACCTGCATATATATACATACACACACAAAAGAAAGGACATTTTTTCATTGGATTGGGCAGACAATGAATCTTGCTCTCTCGTTTTATTTCTGTGTTTAAGTGACGAATGTCAGACCGGCAATGTTGATGGAGGAAACAAACGCAGCAGCAAGAGCGAGACCCTCTGGCAGGCTGGAGGGTGTGAGACCTCCACCCATCAGCACCAGACCTCCAACAGCTGTCAGACCTGCAAGAGAGGACAGACAGATGCCACGCCATCAACAAAACACCTAGAAATGTGGCCATGACCGTCTTGTAATGACTCCTGACCTGAGATGGCGTTGGTGACAGACATGAGGGGTGAGTGCAGAGCGGAGGTCACGCCCCACACGGTGTGGTATCCCACAATCCCAGACAAGCCGAAGGTGGTGACCATCTGGGTGAAGGCTGCGTTGGGGGAGATGATGCCCAGAGCCAGACAGGTGGACACGCCTACAGAGAGACAGAGCAGTGTTGTTGTTGCAGTATGTCTGATGGTCTCTGTGTACACTTCTTTCCATACTGATGTTGTGGGGGAAAGTATACAGCCTTTTTTTAGTTCTAGTTCCCCTTTTTTTCAACAATTAAAGCAATGGAATAATTGAATAGGAAAATAACAAACACTTCTATTTGCATAACTATTTTATGCAAGTGTGATGATTCATAGTTTTTCCTGCACTTCAAAGAACTGAACTCTTCTGTCATACTTTACCAAAAATGTATTCTCCATTGTGTTCAATTATAATAGTGTCTGCATTCAAAAGTCAAATTAACACCTTGTGAGCTCAGTGCTCCTAGCAATACAAACTTTACAAATATTATATTGTTTGAAACTATAGTTATCAAGATAGTTTTTTTTCATCAACTAATTGTTTCAGCTCTATTAGGAATTGCTCCATATTGTACACCAAAAAAAATAACATCAGGGTAAGTAATGTTCAGAGTAGCTTTGAAGCCATTTAGGTCCAACTAAACTAAATCATTTCCCTTTAATTGTATCATTATTTTATTTTTTCCTCTCCAGGGAAGGCCTTTTTTCCAAGATTTGGGGGTTGGGAAATGACAAATTCTTTGAAACTCCACATAAAATTGTCCGGTAGTAATATTTCTATATGTATATTCATGTCTGACCTGCAGTGTAGACGCCAGCAGACGTCATTGTGCGGTTGAAGGGAGAGGTCACCACCGTTTTCTCAGCCGCCAACTCTGCGACTGTTTTCTGTTTCACTGGGGCTGGAGGGGATGTTTTGGGGAGGGGGGCCGGGAAAATGTCCTTGCCTTCCTGGACACAATAGAAAAACACACAAGCAGACGAGTGTGAGAACACAGAACACGTCCACAGAGTTGTGCGTGAGAAAGAGGCATCAAGACTTTGGAGTCTTGCATTGTGGGGGATCTTGCCTGGATGGTGGGAGCATTCAAAACACAAACTCATGGACCGCATAACAGGTTATACTGAACAAACAGCAATCACAAACCAGTTAACAGTGGTTTTGGAAGTTAAATTCTCTTGTGAGGAGCCTGAATAATGCTTAGTTTAACGAGGGGTAAACCGATATGTCCTGTTGAGGTTGCATGCTTTCTCTGCCATAAACAATGTGTCAAAGCCAAAATTCCTGGGAGATTATATTTTGAAATGTTCATAACACTCTTGCTGGGATCCAATATGAGCTTTTCCCTTTCCCCTGTTTTTTTTATACTCATTTGGCGCAGTATCCTAGCATGATGCCAAGAGGGAAGGAGGGACGCCAGCAGGGACGTAGGCTGCCAGTAGACAGTTACATCAAATAGAAAAAAAACACCTTCATAACAAGAGTCCCACGGATGACATGATCGATTGTTCCATAGTTGAACTCGTCTTTGGGCTCGTAGTGGAAGTACTCCTGGTCTGGGCTAATGGCCTTCAGCAGCTTCAGTACGTTGTTCGAATACAGAGTGCTGGCCTGGGTGGCCAAGCGGCTGGGCAGGTCTGTGTAGCCAATGTGTGTTACTCCCTAGTTATAAAAAGAAAAAAGAAAAGTAGATCATCAGTACATTTTATATAAAAACAGGCTTTCAAGGAATTTATTTTGTTCTTGATCAAAGTCTGCTCTCCACGCAGAAACCTCACCTTGTGAACGTGCAGCTCTCCAGGCTTGGTGGTTTCGATGTTGCCCCCGGCCTCTGCAGCCAGATCCACCACCACGGAGCCGTCCTTCATCGACTCCACGAACTCCCTTTTGATCAGAATGGGAGCGCGCTTCCCTGCATGGGAACAGGGAACACAGGGACAGGTGAGCTGCATCAAATGTTCATGATATCATGCAATCTGAGAAACAAGAAAGGCAGAGGACAGTGAATCCACATTAAAGCTGTATGAATCCATATTTGGCCACAAGGGGGCAGAAGAACATCTAAACAAGCTTATCAAAGTAATATTAGTCTATATGTCTGGGTATTTAGCTGCTAGATGATCAATTTTGCATGTTCATCTGAAACTTTGTCAGCTGTGGGCAGCAGCTTATCAGTAGTTTATGGAAGTTGTGTTGCTGGAAACTGCTGCTGACAAGGATTGATGTATGTGAGAGCAGCTGAGTCTCAACTAAAAGAGAGAAAGAGGAACCAGTGCGACTGACCTGGAATCAGGGCAGTGGTGATGACAATGTCGACCTCTTTACACTGCTTGGCGAAAAGAGCCATCTCAGCTTCAATGAACTCCGGAGACATCTCTTTGGCATAACCGCCAACCCCATCGCCGGACTCTTTGATGTTGACCTCTAAGGGCTCTGCCCCAAAGGATTTGAACTGCTCCAGGGCTGCTGGCCTGACAGTCAACACCCAGTCAGGTTACTCATCACAACCACATCACTCAGGGAGCAGTCTGAGACACAATGTTTCATCTACTACCTGGTGTCAAATCCTCGGACTATGGCTCCCATTGACTTGGCTGCACCTGCTGCTGCCAAACCAGCCACTCCACCTCCAATAACCAGGACCTGTGTGCAGCAGAATCATCTCCATGCATTATTGTTCAAGAGGGGCACTAATTGATACACGTTGAAAAGAGATAAGAAAAGATTGTGGGAAGACACTCACGTTGACCTGTATAATATGTAGGCGGTTACCTTAGCTGGGGGGACTTTTCCTGCAGCTGTGATCTGACCAGTAAAGAACCGGCCAAAGTGGTTTGCAGCCAAAACCACAGCTTTGTACCTACAAAACAAACATTTACTGTGGCTAAAAATTCCTGAACAGCGACAAACATTTCATATTTACTGACTACCTAAACAAAGCACTGATAGGCTGCAACTTCCAAACGCAGCAGCAAGAATTTTCACAATATAAATATATATAAAAGAGGACATATTATATCAGTACTAACGTCATTACACTGGTTCCTTTAACCTTGAGGATTGATCTTTACATTATTTTTAAGACTTGAAAGCACCTTCAGACCTCTCAGATTACTTATCTGAGTATGCTCCAAACCGTTCCCTGAGGTCGTTTAAGCTCTGGCTTAAACAATGTACCAAAAATAGTTGAGGGAATAGTATGTTCAAACATAACACACTTATTTGCTATCACAAATAAGACAAGTGGCTTCTGTTAAAAGTATTAACAAACAACTCAAAATTGTATTTTGTCAAACTCGTTTTTATATCTTCCAAAAAATTCTTTAGCACCATCAACTTTTTATTACTATGATTATCCTATTTTATGGATTTCATTATTTTATTTTCATTTCTTGTGTTTCTTGTGTTCCATTTGCAGCACTTTGAGTTGCATTATGTTATGAAAGATGCTATTTAAATACCGCTTATTATTGTTGTTATTATTATTATCATCATTATTATCATCATCATCATCATCATTATCATCATCATTATATTATTTGTCTTTACCCTGCGATGTTAGCCATGGAGCTGAGTGCGTCGTAGCCCTGTGC
Source organism: Taurulus bubalis (assembly GCF_910589615.1). Taxonomy (NCBI): domain Eukaryota; kingdom Metazoa; phylum Chordata; class Actinopteri; order Perciformes; family Cottidae; genus Taurulus; species Taurulus bubalis. Next base: position 24,285,620 of record NC_136592.1, read on the forward strand.
GATGGTGACTCTGGGCACCTGGTCCATGGCCAGCACATTGCTCTGCCTCTCTGACAGCTTCCTCATCAGCTCTGGGTTCTGGGCCGGATAGATGAAGCTCACCAATGTGGAGTAAGGCTTCAGCAAGTCGGCCTCGCTCAAACTGGGGGCTCGAACCTTACAGCAGAAACAGGGTGTGCGAGGAGGAGATATTCAGTAATATCTACACACCGAAATTGTCTTATTAGCAGAGCAAATAGTAGGCGTGTGCGAACCTTGAGGACCAAGTCTGAGCTAAGGGCCCCATTGACGTCAGTGATGGTGGCTCCAGCCTCTCTGTAATGCTGATCGGAGAACTTGGACTCCTCTCCAGCTCCACTCTCCACCTGAACCTTGAAGCCCTGTTTGACCAGCGCCTCCACCCCCGCAGGAGACAACGCCACGCGACGCTCATTCTGCAGCGTCTCCTTAGGAACCCCAACCACCAGGTCCTTGTAGAGCACACCTGAACACAGACACCAGCTGATAGTCGAGTCTGCTGAACATAAACCGCTCGGGAATGCATGTCTTTATCGAGAAACAAACACATATCAGAAGCTTTCATACAATTAAACAAAATCCTTTTATTATAAAAAAAAGAGAGAAAAAAACAGAGGTCTTTTCCTTTTTGTGCCACAGTGGCACCCACTGACTGGCTCCATCATCCCCAGGACAATTTCCTACCGGTCATTGCCCCGCACAGCCCTTCATACCTCATATTTAAATACATATCACTTTTACATTACACTTTCACATACACCTACAGTACACTTGTTTATAGTACTGTTATCCCTTTGTCTGTGCACTTTATTTTATATTCTATTGTAAATGTATTTTGTATTTCTTGCACTGTATTGATTGTTATTCTTTGTCTAATGTATGCACCACCCATCAAGACAAATTCCTCGTATGTGTAACATACCTGGCAAATAAATGGTTCTGATTCTGACAACACAGGAGAGCGTGCGTGTACAGCCGATATTCTGTGGCTGGAAACAGTGTCGGGTTACACATTTCTCTCCATACACGGCGCGGTGACCTCGCCACTATGGAGACATTATTAGCAGCTGATTGGCTCGGAGCCAGCACACACAGAGAGGCCTGCACTCCTACACGGACACGCTCAGAATTCAGACTTATAAAAGCACTCAGTAACTCACAAAAGTCTCACTAACACTCGTTGACATGTGGCCCACGAAACAGACTCGATAAACAAACGCCCGTGAGCATAATCTGCCAGACGGCAGTTAAGCTTTTTACATGTCACCTTTAACTGACCTCTCATGTGTTCTCACATGTTAGCAGCTCCTACAGTGAGCATAGCCAGGGCCGGCTCTCCCTATTATGGGAAGAGCTCTAGCAACCTGCTGCAAACAGTTCATGATCTGTGGAGTTTTTTCCCTACTCTTCTGGCAAGAGGGAGTGTCCTTGACTGAACTCTCATTCCTCAAGTAAGACACAGAGGAAATCCAAACCACAAGAAAGCATACACTCAGGCTGTCCTCTGTGAATTTTTTTTTTTTTTGAAAGGTTAAGCAGGGAGATTTTAATAGAGCTGTACATGTCCTACCTCTGGAGGCCTTGTGGTCGCATAACACAGGGAATGTCCTGAAATGCCTCCTTCCAGGGATCCTCTGATGGATCCCTTTCTGGAGCAAAACGGCAGAAGAGCTGGAGATGCAGCGCAGGAGGGTCGACATGGCCACTGAGACTCCCTCGAGCCCTTGAATATGAACACAAACAAGCAGAGGTAGGTGGTAAGTTAACTCTACTTCTTCATCTGCTGTCAAATAACAAAGCACATGATAGTCGCCCCCACACGAATAGGTCCTGAGCCCCCTAGTCACACACTCCGGGTGTCGATGCTGCGAGGCCTACAGACTGCAAAGTGACATTTCAGCTCTGCAGGACACGACACACAGGGTTGATTACACACCCCGGATTTGTTCGCGAGATCTGGAATTATGACGGCACAGGGGGGACAAACTGTGCCAAGTCTGGTTGTTGTGAGCAGGAGCAGAGAGAAGACGGCAGGGAAATCAGATCAAATGTTGTGGGGCTTAAGAGGACAGCTCAGGACTCAGACACACACCTTCTTACAGGAGAAAACTGCAAAACTCAAATAGCTTACTGGTCTCCCCTCAAAAAAAATAACACAATTTAAATCACCAAAAAAAAAGTGTGAAACTGTAGTATTATGCTATGTGTTTTGATTTCTTAGTCAGATGTTTCTTTTTTTCATTCATTCATGCATTCAATCTCTGTGTCAGACAGTCAATCAGTGCCCTTCATCCTCAACCCTTTTACTGATTCATTCCCAAATTTGAAGGATTTGTTGATTCCAGTATTATTGTCAGACTTGCCTTTCAGATTCCTAGAAAGAGCAGGTTCAACTTCCCTTCAACAGCAGGGTCACCTGTGCGACGCCCTTACCCCAAATCCCCTGGTCTGCTTCTCGCGGGCACAGACAGACGACCTTCTGCAGTTTCCTTTCGATATCACTGCTGCACTATTTATGTATAAATAGCGAGCCATGTGACTCCACTCATGATCCCTGAAGCAGATAAACTCCCCTGACCGACTACCTGCGAATCAAAGGCTGGATTAACGTGTTTACCAGAAACAGTCATTGGTACAATTTTTAAGTATGCATACTTACACGTGAGGTAGTACCTCTACGTAGCTCTAAAATAGCAGGAAAAAAAAGTTACGCACACAAATATTTGTGACATTTTTGTGTTTCAATATCTTTAAATGTACTGCATTTTATTTTCTGGCCGCAGGGTGACGCCAGAGAAAGGTGTCAACTTAATTGTTGGACGACTATGACTATTTCCTTGCTTCTTTATTTCAAACACTATTGCTATCAGGATATTATTTACATACGCCTATATATTTCCTATGATCATTTCATTTTTTATTCGTCATATTTTTGGGGCTAATTTTATGTATTTTATTTACAACATGGACACATTTCCTGCAAACAGCGACCAGACAGAGTTAATTGAGAAAGACATTAGGTTAGGAAATAAGATAAGAAAAAGACAAATACATACAAAAAACTCGATAATAGAGGTAAACACTAAAGGGCCTCTATATCATATACACTATGGCAAAGGTTCAATAGTATAAGAGTATAAGATGAAATAATAAAAAACAAAACAGACTAAATGAAACCATTAATGAACTATGAAAGTATAAAAGGTTTCCAAAATCTCGCTTTATGAAAAAAGTTGAATTGAAGTTACTGTACTTTTACTGTATTCAAATGTTGGGTTATTTTAATCACTTAGGTTTACCATATGAATGTATGTTGCCTTATTAAGATGTACAGTATACTGTGATAAGTTATTCACACACACACACACGTATATATATTACAGTTGTACATTATTACATGCAATAATGTACACATTACAATAATGCATATTGTATACGTAATTATGCAAATGTTTAAAACTATAACAAAAGTACAACGGATCAGGTATCAGAAATGTTTTATTCCGCTGTAAATTCATAATATAATAATAATAAAATAATAATAATAATAATAATAATAATAATAATAATAATAGTAATAATAATAGCAACATCTGGGGAAGCGGAAACCAGCGCGTCGTCTCGCGCAGGAAAACGTTTTGGTTGGCCATCTTTTTTTACGCCACATGGATTTTGTAAACATTGGTCTGTCTGTGGGATCAGCAACGCTAACACTCGGAGCACTTTAGCAACCATTCACATCTGGTATGTTACTGCCTCGCAGTTGTCAACGTATTTACTTTAGTATTCAGCTCTTCGACTAGCTGAGAGCAAGTTGTAGCTTCGCTCACGATAACAGTGCCGCTATAGGGATATGGCACGAACTTCACTCCTTCTGCACGTGTCTGTTCTTTGCACTGTAATGAAGAGAAGTGACCTCATCTGCTGACCTTTTCTCCACGTCGCTTCGCTTTGTCAGTGAGGCTGCAGCTGGACAGTGATGTCTCTGAGGCTGCTGCCAGTGGACCCCTCAGACCGGGGCTCCCAGAGGTGCAGGCTGGGTCCAGGCTTGATGTCCGCGCTGGGTCTGCGTCTGGGCTCCACGCTGCTGGTGTGTGTCCCCGGAGGGAGCTGCCTGTGCACCGCCTGGCCCCGGCCGGACCTGGCAGAGGGCTTCCTGCAGATGGACCTGAAATGTTCCTCTCCCGGTTTCGTCTCTCACCCACCCACTCGTCTCCACCTGGACTCAGACCAGCTCACACCTGTGCCCTGCATCAAGCTGAAAGGTGTGAAGATCACCGTGGTGGTGCAGACTGTTGATTTTAAGAAACGCACAGCTCCTGGCCTTGTTCACGAGCTGGTGAAGGACACGCTGAAAGGTGTGCATGTGCACGAGAAGCATGTGATAAACTTGGAAAGTTTTGATACAGAGATCAGATATGTTGTAGTTGAAAGCATCAATCTGGATTCTGCCAGTGCTGGATTCATCACCTCCAAAACGTGTGTGGAGATAGTTGGCATCCAGACGCTCCAGCATTTCAGGAGTCAGCTGCAGGACCAGCAAGTAGTCCCCATGGGGGGACTGGAGGAGGTCAGCGTAACGATATTAAAAGTATTCATCCAGAGTGTGTATTCCCACGATGTGACGCCTGTCTTTTTTTTTTTTTAATACTTTAGGTGAGTGCCTCCCTGAGAGAAATGCTGCAGCTGCCCCTGCTCTATCCAGGCGCCCTGCGCTCTCTTGGCCTGTCGTGCCCCAGAGGTGTGCTCCTAGTGGGGCCTCCAGGTGTGGGCAAGACCCTGCTGGTCCGCAGAGTGGTAGGGGAGGTGGGAGCCAGCCTGGTGGTGGTCAGAGGGCCAGAGGTATTTATTAAATCCTTTCATATACTTTCATTCAACACTTTAAATCACAGTGTGTCTATATGTTGCCAACAATCCACATGTATTATTAAATTGTCTGAGCAATCAATTGAGAAGTTCTGGAAAAATAATCCAACAAATAAAGTGCTAGACCACCATATCCAAGCAGAAGTACTGCTAGATAACTATGTGTGATTCAGCTCCAGTCAACACTGCTGCGTTAACAGGCCCATGACACATCCTGGAATATTGTTAGGCCTGTTGATGTTGTTGATGTGATGGTGATCTATAGATTGATTTCAATGAACTATTTTAAACAAATGAAATGCTTCCAAAACACATTTACTTTTTATTTTGTGAAACACTTTTTAGCAGCATGTTTTTATATAAAAATGGGTTGTTATTATTATTGTTATTAATAGTAATTGTGAATAATAATGTCAGGTGGTGGGATCACGGCCGGGTGAGAGCGAGGAGCAGCTGCGAGCTGTGTTTGAGCGCGCTCGCGCTGCAGCTGAAGAGGGTCCCTGTGTGCTGTTCCTCGACGAGTTGGACTCTCTGTGTCCGAGGAGAACCGGCTCGTCGGCACCAGAGAACCGCCTGGTTGCTCAGCTCCTCACACTGATGGACGGGATGGACCAGTCTGATGGCTTCCTCATCGTCGGTGCCACCAACAGACCGGACGGCTTGGACGCGGCACTGCGCAGGCCTGGAAGATTTGACAGAGAGGTGGGGGGAGGGGACGATGAAATGCATGACCCATTTACATCATGATGAATGTAAATACAACTTTTGACAATCTGGATTTTCACGGCTTTCCTTCAGGTTATCATTGGAGCCCCTACCTTGCAGCAGAGAAAAGCCATCTTGTCTGTTCTGTGTGCGAGGATGCCTGTGTGTCCCGGTGTGGACATGGCAGAGCTTGCACAGAGAACTACAGGCTATGTAGGGGCGGACCTCAGCGCCCTGTGCAGAGAGGCTGCCATGCACGCCATACGAGGAAGCTCAAAGGTATGAGCAGCAATAAAGCCACGTATCAAATAAAAATACAACACTAGTATCTTATCACTTCTAGGGAACATTTTAGTGCCCTTCAGAGCTACATGTAGTACCTCCTGTCGGGGTTTATGCAGATTGGATTGCAGTTCACGCAGTGTATCTTACGTGTCTCAAATGATTTGTGATCATATTTCGCTGCTTCACTTACATTTGCTTTTATATGTGGGGCTGAATAGGAACAGAAATACATCAGTGTTCGGCTTCACAGTGAGAGAAAAATAGTGTTTTGGTGGTTATTTGGCAACCCAACAAGTGTGCGTATTTAAAGTTGTGTCTTAGTTGGGTCATAATTAAAACACCAGTTGTGTGTGGTGCTGTATGTGTACTATAAAGTTGTTTCGGCATCCCATGAAGATATCAAAGATGCACAATGGTGCATATCTGGCCACATAATCCTGATAAACCTAAAATATCACACATCACATATTTGCACCCAGGAATCCTTAGAAATGAGTATTGCTATTGAGGGGATTATCCTGATTTAAAATAAAGCACATTGTAATATAAGTGTAAAGGCTGCTCCAATCCCTCCAGAGAGTTGAAGAAATACATTTATGAATGTGTTTGCCTTGTTATTGTTGTCTGCAGGGTTCAGGAGAGCAGGCGGTGGGCATGAAGCACTTCCACGAGGCTCTAAAGGTGGTGAGTCCCTCCTGCCTGCGTAGTAGCCTGGGCAGGACGGAGCTCTCTCCGACATCATGGGAGCAGATAGGAGGCCTGGATGAGGTCAAACTCCGACTCAGACAGGTAGATGAGCGCCAGTGCTTGAATTATTCAAATGGAAAACTCAAACCATTTGAGCATGTTAACTGACTTCCTCCATCTGTCCTCTCTTGTGTCTCAACATCAAAGAGTATCGAGTGGCCGATGATGTACCCCGAGGCGTTTGTCCGTCTGGGTCTCAGCCGGCCCCGCGGCGTGCTGCTCTACGGACCTCCAGGATGTGCAAAGACGACGCTCGTCAAGGCCGCAGCCAGCTCATCTCACTGTGCCTTTGTGTCCGTCGGCGGCGCTGACCTCTACTCTCCGTATGTCGGAGACTCGGAGAAGGCTTTGGCGCAGGTACTTATTTTTTCGCGATAAGAATGGCTGCTGTGGTTGTGTCCTCCCGTTTCGTCCACAAACACCTGCACCCTGTCTGTCCACACGCAGCTGTTTCGCCAGGCCCGGGCCTGTGCTCCCTGCATCCTGTTCCTTGATGAGATTGACTCTCTGATTGGCTCGCGGTCAAACAGTCAGACGCCCAACAGCGTGCAGACACGCCTCCTGTCTGTGCTCCTGAATGAGATGGACGGGGTCGGTCTGCAGACGCTGGAGAGGAGAGGGGCCGAGAAGATCCTGCAGGCGGGGGGAGCGGAGGAGAATCGCACGCAGGAACAGGTTAGATGTTATGGAGGCTGTCTCTCCTCCTTCCTCTTGCTTAATACAACATCACCTCATCAGTATGAGGCGATGCAGTCAACACTTCATGCCATAAACTGTTTTGGCTCTTTGACAGTTGGACTGCCAGGAAGTATGCAACAAAGATGTGATGGTTGTAGCCGCCACAAACCGACCTGACTGCTTAGACAATGCCCTCCTCAGACCTGGCAGGCTGGACCACATCATCTATGTCCCACCACCTGACCATCAGGTAAGCCTTTTGTCTCAAGGGAATACAACGTTATACTATACAGCAAGGTTTTTAGAAGTGATTTAAAAGATGATTACCATGCATTTTTGTACCAGTGTGTATGTAGATGACTAATATTGTATATCCGTGTCTAGACCCGTCTTTGCATCCTGAAGATGTGCACGAAGTCGATGCCCGTGGATTCTGATGTGTGTCTGGAGGAGCTGGCCGCAAAGACGGAGCTTTACTCTGGAGCTGACCTGGAAAATCTCTGTAAAGAGGTAATGGGAAAAGCTTATTTTCCAAAACACAAAATGTAATCCTGGTATTAAGTGTCTGACATAGGCAAATGGATAAGGTAAGAATGAAAACTCTTTTTGTTTTCCAGGCTGCGCTGTTGGCGCTACAAAAGGAAAACATGGAGGCTTCTAGCATCAAGAATGCCTACTTCCTTCGGTCCCTCAGCAAAATGAGCCCCTCTCTCACTGCCCAGCAGATCCAAACATATCACAAACCTCCCAGATGACAAACCATATATGACCATGTCCACTGCTTTGATACAATGTATTGTTACAGAAAATAAAATAAGTAAAAGTACATTTTTGGTGTTTTCTTGTTTTATTTATTCATTTTTGATCACTTTCAAGAAGAAACAAAAATGTCTTATTGTTCTGGATTCCAAACTAACCTACCCGCCATTGACTTTCAGTTGTCAAATGTGGGCACAAGAGGGTGCTGCACACCCAGAAAATATATTGATCACTGCCTTTTAGATATGTTGATGAACTGGACTCCACTAGTGCCTTTTGGAGCAGGAAGCGCCGTCTGTCTACGTGCATTTTGCCTCGTACAACATCTCCTCCAGCCTACATCAGCCGGGCTCACAGGATGCTGCGCTAAGAGACATCAAGGACCTCTCAGCAACAACAGGTGAGAGCTTCCACACCAGCTGCCTCTGACTCATGACTTTTAAGTCACTGAAGGGACTCATCCTAAATGAAAATGTGACGCATTTCTCTTTTAGGTATTTGAAAAATTTGGGAAAATGGTTGGATTCTTCCAAATATTGAAAAAGAAAAAGGAGGTGAGCCGTTTTTTTTATGTTGTTCACATGTTAAAAGTGAATTTGTAGTGTGTAAATATTGGATTTGTCCCAAATAGGGATTTAATGATGCACTAAAAGCGTAAAAATAAAAACGAATTTTGTGCATTTCAGCTGATCCCTCTGGTAGGGTTCATGGCTTTTGCTGCAACAGGAGCCACGTCTGCTGCTCTCTATTTTCTATTTACTAAGCCTGATGTGATGTGAGTGCTATTGTACTTTTTTTCTTATTTGGTAGAATTATATTTAACTGCATTTACTTACGATACAAAGTGCTATAAATTGCATTTAACTATTTCCAGTTTTTATACTTTTATCTGACTTCTATCAGCCTCTGGCATTTAAAAAAAAAAAAAAAAGCTTGATGTTGATGCAAAAATGTCATTTCATGTCATGTCACTTTTAGTTTGAATAGGACCAAAAATCCAGAACCATGGGAGAGACTGAACCCATCAAAACCCCAAAAGGTAATCTGTAATATTCCTAACAATGCATCCCATTTTATACTGTTAAAATGGTTGTGAAGAAGCCCTTTTCAATTTATTTTACCGGCACTGAAACGCAAGCAGAAACACGCAGGGTGCAGCTACAATCTGCTGAGTCACTGAGGTAGAAACGTTATCAATTTAGAACCAGCCTGCCATTGCGGGAACAGATTAATTATGTTTATTTGGACCCATGTTTTGATACAAGCTGCTCATGTCACATGTCACTTTAATTTAGGTGAAGCCTCATTTGTTTTTTTGGCATTTTGCTGCAGCTCATCACCATCAATCAGCAGTGGAAGCCAGTGGAGGAGCTGGAGTATGTGAAGAGTCTCACCAAGTAAAAGATCCACAGTCACTGTGATGCCCCTCCCATCAGTCTAACAGAATCCTTTCTGCACAACCTTTGCTTTGACACTCAGTGTGCGGAAATGCTTCTGCTACACTGGTGGGGTTTCACCCTGCTCTGTAGTGGCCCAGCACGAGGACATCTATCCACAACAGTAGAAAACTATGGTAACAGATGCTGAATGTGACTACTAATACGGTGTTTCATTGCTCTTACAGTCAATGTTAATGTACGATTGTGTCTCAATGTGAAGGACACAATGTAAACTCATTTATATAATAATGTTCTCATAAGTAATGTACTGTACAGGTTCAATAAATTATTATTGTGAGTTCCACTTTCAGAGTGTTTTTGTTGTTGTTATCAATCGTTCAAGAGACTCTTGGCATCATCAGCATCCAGAAAAGTGTGTTTGACCTTTTTCAATACACTGCTAACAAGTCAAATTTGGATAGAAGATATGCTGCATTCCCTCTTTTCATGGAAAAATCCGTCATAAAACATTAATATAATGTTGGTCTAAATGTAAGGCTGGTCTAAATGTTTCTGTCCGTCAACAAATCTGTTTAATCTGTACACAAACTGAAGTGTAACAGCAAGTTATTGCATCTTTCCAATAATTAATCTTGCACATAAAACTAAAACTTTTTCTACACTTTGTAAGACTTAAACAAATAAGATATAACATTATTTAGTGAGCTTTCGTGCTGCAGATTTTGTTGTAAAGCTATTTCCCCATTTGTCTTCATGCTAAGCTAAGCTAACTGATAACTTGTTCTAACTGATAACTACCTCTATAGATTTTTTGTGTGTAAACGTAACAAAGGTATTGAACTTCTCGTTTGACTCGGCAAGAAAGCGTATTTCCTGAAATGTCGAACTATTCCTTTAAAGATTTATGTCTCAAGACTTTTGGCTGGATGACTAAGAATGTATTGAGGAATTGATTAATGCATTGTTTATTCTAGTAATTTGTTGACTTAAAGAAAGATTAATGGCAGGATATTCTTTCAGGTTGTTATCATGAGCTAGTTTTTTTTACTGTGGACACGATGACTCAGAGAACAGGTGTAACTAATGCGGTTAACAGTGGCTCTCCTCCATTTATGTGTCCCAGTAAAACATGGCATGAAATGAAAGGTAAAATGCTTTAAATGGTTACAGCTTAATATTTATTTGTCAAAACAATCTCATCTCAAGGTCCCACATGACCTTCATCAGATGATAATTTGGCCAAGGTAGTTGTCAATGTGTCCAGGTGATTAAATATACAATCCCATGACAAGAGCATGATAGAAAGCTCAGCTCAGAACACAGCTTCTAAATGGACCTTCATGTTGATTAATTGATTGAATGCATTTGGGGATAAAAGATACAGAATTACTATAATCCTCTATGAATAAACCATTATAAAGCCCAAAAGCCTTATTTCCTCCAAACAGGTGAATGTTTCGGTCAACATGCTGTTAACAAGGTCAACAATGAAACCCCTTCAAGTAAAACTTTGCTTTTCATTCTGTAATTTCTACATTTTATGTAAAAGACACTGTGCGTATTTGTTTGTATGTTGTTTGCGGACATGCAAATGGTGAATAGTTAGCTAGGACAACTATAAAGTAATTACAGCCATAAAAGAAATAAGCAAATGCAACCATCTGCTTAGTTTATGGCTGTGTGGGTTTATAACACTCCCATTGTGTTTTATAATACTAGACAATCCTCTTAACATCCATCTCGTATCTCAGAAGAGACTGAGAACATGAGAACCCTCCCCTCCCACAGTGTCTGACTATATGGCACCGTGTGGCTGAAAGGGTTTAAATTAATTATTAAACACTAATCAAAGGGTGTGAACACAGAGAGAGTTGTGTTGTTTCCTGATCAGTTGGAGTTGCTCCTTTTCCCTGTTTGGTTTCACTTACATGCACGTTGGCCGACACATGACCGGGTCACTGAGGGTGTGTCACATTTTCAGACACTTCTTTCCTCTTCATTGTTACCATCCAATATGTTTTTTGTTATGATTTTAAATGCAACATTTCCTAGTCACACTTCATACCTATAGAGAATGTAAACAGTAATGAACAAGTGCTGTGTTGTCTCGATTGCATCTGAACATGTATTCTGTGTGTGTGTATATATATATAGTTAGTAAAAACTCACCAGTTTTTAAAAGATAATAAAAGATTAGGGAAACAATGACAGGAGGAAGGATGTAGCTTGCGGTGCTGGAGTTGGTGTACGTGACTCAGTCACAGACGTCGTGACCCCAGACCATGTGACCAGCTAGTAAAGCGGGTATCACCCACACAGTGCATGAGAAGTAAGAGATGGAGTTCCTGTAAAATCTAGTGGTGCACTTTGATGCAGAAACACTCTCAGACGGTGAACTCTCCTGACCTGCATATTGTCAAGAGACATATTGAGCCTGAGCAGGTGAACGTGTCAATATGTTAACACAATTAAGTTGTATTCAGTGTAGTTTATTAAATCATAATTTACTGTACACATTTGACTGTATTATTAGTTTGTAAGCTCTACCTTTCTGAAACTTAAACCCCAGTGCTTCCCTCCTCTCAGGGTTTACTCAAGAGTTTCCACTTAACCTGCTTTCTGAAACGGAGCCAAGCGAACTCTGGTTTGTTTTACAGATTCAGACACTAGTGAGTGAAGAGGGCTCAATACATTTATGGTCTGCTGAGGTAAGGCGGGGTCAGCTGGAGGCGGTTAACTATTAGGTCTGCTGCAGTACAAACAGGAGCTGCACGCCTTTGGTTCCCTGGAAAGGGACCCACTCCCAGTTAACTCATGTTGTCATTGGCAATAATAAACCTTTGATGCGAGCAAGTGGAAGCTTTCACTCCTGTGAACATAAGTGGATTAAATTGTGCGGAATAAAAGTCTCAATTTCCTAACATGAAGCTGCTCATTAATTAAAGAAGATACTGAGAGACAAACAAAAGATGAAATACTTTATTATAAACAAAAACAGTGATCCAGTTCCTGATTTCCGTTGATGATTAATATCTGACATGGAAAGGTCAACCATAAAACCTCTCACATGCTATTAACACCGTTATTGGCAAATTTCAACTCACACCTCCCTCTCTGAAATACTGAAGATTTCGCAAACCTGTCTGCATTAATATACTGTCAGTTAGATATGAAGCGAAGCAGTTTTAAGTGCGAGTCTGAAACCATACTGACACCGGTCCAACACTGTAGCGTTTTTAACCATTTTCAAAGTCAGTCACATTTTGATTGTCAGTTCCAAGCTCGTCGCAATGAATACAGAGATATGCTAGAGTAAAATGTTAAAAGTGTAATTTAACTGTCCGTCAGTTCAAACTGAAGAATACCTACAGTTGTCTACTTAAAAATAAAGGAATAAATTGTCCTTACAACAGACTTTGGCTGAAGAATATGAATGATTAAGTGATGAGGATGTCCTATATGCATTGTGAACACAGTTTTTAAATCAAATGGCAATGCGGTACCTTTTCATTTGCAGACATCCACACTAAAATAATAAAATCCTTGCACATGGTACTCACAGTTTGTAACAAAAAGTCAAATTTACACCCGATGACAAAAAGTCAGTGGTCACAAATTAGACGGTAAAAATACAAAAACAAAAGTTAACCGTTGGAATAGGCTTTGATGGTGAATTAAGAGTAAGTTTTCTTTTTTTCATTCTTGGTTGAGACTTCAAGCATTCGATCTCCACTCCAAAAGCTTTTGCGAGCGTGAGGGCGTAAGGTCCCTGGAGGCCGCAGTAGTCCTTTAATTAGAAATATGCATCTCCTGCGGTTCCACTGACGGTCCTTTGGCACCAGTTTTTTTTTTTGCATTTACATACCGAATACCGTTTCTTCTGCTACAGCACCGACTCTAGTCTCTGCCGTCCGGGGTCCATGAACTGCTTGATGGAACGCCATGAGTCTCTCTCTCGATCTCTCTCTCTCTTCAGGCGCTGGACTGCTGGCAGTGTGTACAGCTGTGTACCAGCCTCAGCCTGTGCGTCTGCACCTGCACTGTGCACCTGGTGAGACCGTAGGTGTGAAGCAGCAGGTGGCGGGCCTTCGCCTGGACGTCCTCCCAGCTGGAGGCGCTAGAAGGAGCTGTGGACACAACAGTTCAGGTGAGCTTGTTTCATGGCACTGGTGCTGGATCACTGGGATGGTTTACTGGGACACTTTACTGGAACTGAGCCATCGTTAACATCATTAGTTACACCTGATATCAAATTAAGCTCCTCCATCTTCCCTTGTGCATGAGTTTGTGGGGAATAGTAGGTGGGTAGTAGGGGGGGGGGGGAATTCATAGAGCATAGTATTTGGATAATTTGAAAAGCGGATATTGTATCGATATGGACGGAAAGTGTAGATCTTTTATATAAACTATTAATATTGCAAATACAGTTGAAACTTTTTGGTAACAAATGCTTTTTCAGTTGACTAGATGGTGTTGCGTTTCTTTTGACCAAATGCATAATTTACAGTTGAAAAAAGGGAACAAATGTTAATATATGTTATCACAATACTCAGCATGACATCATCCCCATCAACAAAACACTGGAAAATCCAAAATATTTAGTTGTTGTATCTTTACTTTTAGTATTTGAAATTGCATTGTAGTATGGGATTAGGTCTCGAGGTGAAAGGTTGGAGTCTTAAAAGTATGTTGTTTCACATCTCTAATGCCACACTTGAGGTCACAATTAGATCCGTACTTTCTGTAAATCTGACTCGTCTATACCTCGAAGTCTGAACTGCTGCTGCTGCTGCTTTTGTTTCCTGCAGGTGACGAGTGTGTAGAACTGCTTTGAACAATGAACACACAGCTCCCTCTTGTGAGGAATCTGGAGACTGCCAAACATTACTTTGAGTAAACTGTAAACCAGGGGGAGTCAAACATAAGGCCCGAGGGCCAGAACCAGCCCGCCAAAGGGTTCGAATCTGGAGGATTTTTCAGTGTTAAGTGTGAAAACTGCAGAAAAGTCATACATTTCAGTTTTCAATAAAATGTACTGATATTCCCATTTGTCCACTGGGGTGCTTCGTTGTTGTGAGAAAGGAGAAATAAATGTTTGCTTTGTGTGTTCTACAAAACTTTCAGTACTCGAGGAAGATGATATTTAGCATCACTATCAGACTCACCATGGCAAAAAATAGAATTATTGGCAGGTTTGAGGAGTCAGAGATATCTCATGCTGTTCATCATCGGTTTTGCTAATTAATTGTTCATAAATTGTGGACGTTACTCAATGTTTCTTTCATTTTTTCCCCTAAAAGAAAGGAAAACATTTGGAGGTGTTGGTATTTATAAGTTATTATGTAATGTTTTTTTCTGGTACAGCTCACCTGAGATTAAATTGGGCTTTGGGTGGCCCACAAAGTAAAATGAGTTCACACCGCTGCTGTAAACTAATCCTTTGAAGTGCATCACATCTCAGTACGGGTAAGAGGCTCAGGAGCAAATACCAACATGTGCTAGACAATACTACATTGTTTCAATGTCATCAGTTAAGATGTACTCTCTCCCTCCCTTTTATATTTGACACTTTTTTTATATAACGGCACTGGATAAAAAATACTGAATGATTGATTTTTGTAACTAATCTACACAGAACTGGAACTTGTTTTTTGAGAAGTGAAAAGCAAGAACTGTGGTCAGATGAAATGAAAGCTGAAGCCTAGAGCCTTTCTGCAACATAATACATTTGGCAGAAACAAGTCTCAGCACGTCACGCTTCGATCATCATCTCCACCGTGACGCCTGAAGGAGGCAGCGTCACCCAAACAAACACCAAAGCCGAATACAAGCAAATTCCAGAGTAGACGTTGCTTCAGAGGGATGAAGACAAACAGCGTTGCTCTGACAAGTCGCTGACATTTAACACGTTGCCAACATCAACACTGGAAACGGTTTAAATCAAAAAGTGGTCAAACCAGAACACCGACATGTGCCAACTGAATATCTTAAACAAAAGACACGCCAGAATCAGACAAACTTACATTTTTATTTTGTTGACATTTTCATTAATTATGCAACTCACTTAATTAGAGCCAATTAGATTAGTTGGTCAACAGAAAAATAATCTGCAAGTATAATGATAATTGATGAGTCGTTTCAGTAATATTTTGTATAAAAGCCAAATATTCGCTAGTTCCAACGTCAACATTTTGAGGATTTGCAGCTTTTCTTTGTCTTATATCATAACAAACTGAATATCTTTATGTTTTGAACTGTTATTTTTGACAAAAAGATGCTACTTGATGTTATTTTAGGCTTTTAGTGACTTTTTTTTTAGTGATGTACACTCTTCAGTGATTTAATTATTTCTGAATTAGGACTGAGATCAAAAAAATCTGCAAAACAACTGTTAAATATGTTCTGAAGCCCTTTATATGCACATCGACTTAAACATTAATGGGATTACTCAACCTACAATAGATCAGTCATGTAGAATGATAAGTCATAATAATTCAATCATCTGTTTTTATTCGTCTTCAGCAAGAAAATGTAAATCCGTGCATTTATTAGTATTGCGTCTACATAATAAATTCTCGATTTGACTATAGTACTGAACAGAATAGTACTGTAAACATATTGTTGTGTTATGTAGCTACTCACCGAGCTGCAGATGCACTATTGCTGCAGTCTTGTCCGCGGTCAGCGCCCAGACATTCAGCTCATCGACTGACTGGACGTCCTCCAGCTTCAAGAGGTCCTCTTTGATTCTCAGAGTGTCCAGATGTCTGGGAACGCCTGACACAGCAGGATACAAACATCACCACACTAAACAGTCAACAACATAATCTGACAGGACTCTGGGACCAAAGACTTACCCTCCAGCACGATGACTGATGTGTCTCGTATGATGCGGAATGTGGTGAAGAGAACCAGAATGGAGAAGATGTAGGTGCAAATGGGGTCCGCCAATTTATACTCCGGCTGTGAAGTCAGAAGGTTACATCAGATCAACTAAAACAGTTTTATTTTAGGCATTATTAGCATAATTAACGCATGCCTTTGACATGCACACTTTTGCATGCTCAGCCATTCAGTTCATTTCAAGTAATGTCAATTCAACCAATAGAGGGCTGCAGGATCAACGTTTCTTTGGAGAAATAACCAGTTACACTTCCAATAAGTAATATTGTTTTGCTAAGTACAAATTACCCTTTAATGCGCAAAGCAGCTGCAATCTTCTCCATCTCCATACAAAGACAATCAAGCTAGTTTACAGAATAATTTATTGTTAATCATCATGGCAAACATGTGTACCTTGAAGCGGACAATATAGGCCGCGATGAGCACCCCGACGCTCTGGACGAGGTCTCCCAAAGCGTGGATGAAGGCCGCTCTTACAGCCAGGCTGCCGTGCTGCTGACCTGACCCAGCTGACTGTGAACCGGAGGCGGCTGCAGAGCCGTGAGAGTGACCATGGCCGTGAGAGGGACCAAGGCCGTGAGAGTGGAGGTGACCATTTTGGTTTAACAAGAAGCCCATTCTGTCAGACACAAGAAAACAAAGAAAGTTTATTTTTTTTTATGCACTGACATTACATACATGTCTTCCAATAATGGTTCAACTGACTGCAGTCAGTGGTCAAACATTACACACTAAGAATCATCAACTTAAAGCTATTTCCCACAGTACTTTGGACTGGACAGTCACATTGCTGCTGACACTCAGTGACGCAGTCAGCAGTGTAACGGAGTTATTTTTGTCAAAGCTTCACACAGTTTTCTGTAAACATACATTTACATATGCTTTACATACGCGTTTACTTACATGAGGTTGACCGCCACCCCCACAGCTGCAGTGATGAGCATGACGTCTCCATCTATGTCGAACTCCTGGTGCACCGTCCTCTGAACCGCCTCATAGAGCAGCACGGCTGTCAGAATGTAGATGAGCACCACACTGAGGACTGCCGATACCACCTCTGGAGCAGGACATCACAATCAGTTGTTTGTACGTACAAAACATATTCCTCACAATAAAAAACAGAAGCAGCAACAACTGATTTCAACAGGAAGACAAGTGACTAAAACGATTAACAATACTGTTACAGAGCACAGAGAAAAACTGCTTACAATTATCTACTAGTGTATAAAAAATATCAAAATAATGCCCAAAATATTGGTGTGATATATTTGGAAGATTTAATCAGATCAGGGTTCCACGCTTTTCTAAAAATAATTTTTCCAGAACGTTCATAATTTCCTGTCACTAATATGTTCCTCTCTGCAGAAGTCCAATATAAAAGACGTGCAGTCCATGGCTATAAGTGTAATAACAAAAACTGTAATAATGAAATAGAATAATGTTGAAAAAATTGGGCTTTTTCCTCTCATTTTCTATGACTGGAAAATTGGCCAACTGTGTTCCAGGTTTTCTAGATATTAATGATATATATTCACTGTGTTGTTTGGCCGTCAAATGTGGACAACACTGTTTTATAATCCACTGATAAATGATTCCCCTTTAAACCCTCTGAATGATGCCCTTATTAATATCAATTAAGTTATTGATGAAAATAAAACCAATGATCCAGAGACATATATTACAATAACTTACAGATAACGTATTCACTCTGACTGTGTTTAATCGTGAGAGGATCCCACAATAGAAATATCTAAGCATCAGACAGAAAACCCTGAAGGTTAATAAGTACAATAGAAGCTGTGCTTTTCATGCAGCGACAGAACCAGCTTCCCTCAGACATGTAGATGTAGCTTCCGTCTCACTTCCTGTGTCATAGAGTGGTTGCCTCCAGTCTAGATATTATCTTTCATCACTATGTTCTCACGACCATGACACCGCAGGTATTTATTTATTTACTGGACAGTTTCCATCATAGAACTTATGGGGTTACTGCTCTTGCACATCCTTACCAGTAACTGGCCGAGACCTCAAGAACAGCGTGATCGAGCAGACTGCTTTTACCGTTAGTGCAGCAGCCTCATGAACTAATCTGCGATGTCATCTAAAAATGAAAACACATGTACCTCTCTGTAACTTCAAGACTGAATAACTCTGCGCTGCAGCACATGGATATGACGACTTTAATTGAGCCTGTAGCTTGTTTATTGTTCCGTTTTATTGTCTGTTCCCATTTTTTTCCATTATAAATGTCGACTAACCTGTTCGTACTATAAGGGTTACAGATAAGGGTTAATTATGAGAAACTTGTTTAGTTTTGCTTCAGGTAGGTGTGACAGTCAGCTTCAAAATAATCCAACTGCTTTAGAAAAAAGTTGAATATACATGTTTGACAGTAAATACATTAATAAATGTTTATTTGTTCTACATTTGACTTGATGTAATTGGTGCTCGTCTCTATGAGAGCTTGCAGCAATTTGGCAACAGTGTAGTGTTCAGTAAGAAATCAAGATAGGTGTGAAGGAGAGGTACCACAAGTCCTTCCTTCCTGTTGCTGTTAGGCTGCACAACAAACTGAGCTTGCAGAAGACCACAACACACTTAATAACACTTTAATCACTTTGGTCACTTTAATTATGTTCAACTGGTGGTGCAATATTAATACATTTAAATACTTTTTTTTATACTTCTTATTCCGTCTGTATATTTAATATTGCTATTGAGGGGTTATTTTTTTTTATTCTTTACCGTTTATTTATATTACTTGATTTGTAATTACTATGTGTCTCTTGTGTGCACTGCTGCTGTAATCCTGCAATTTCCCCACTGCAGGACTAATAAAGGATTATCATATTTTATCTTACAAGTATTTTGCACTCAACACCACAGTTACACTATAAGCATCACCACTGGTGGAAAATATACACACAGTAGTGCTGTGTCGTGAAATTATAAATAATCATATTAGTAATAGTATCAGGTATTAGGTATTAGGAGAGATTTGTATTATATTTATAAATTACATCTCAAGTATCCCATCAGAAATCTGATCCGGCTTGAACACTGCTGAACAGTCACTTTCTTTGTTGAACATAATTCACCTGCATCAAAACAACCAGAATCACGTCGTCTCACAAAGAGGGATTGGAGAGAAAAGAGAAGTGGAAAAATGACGTTTAAAGGCTTGTGAGATCAGAGATTTACCGAGACGATGGAGGCCGAAAGTGTATCGGCTTGTGGGCGGCTTAGTGGAGAGCCAGAGGGCCAGCAGAGAAAACAAAATTCCCACGACGTCTGTCAGCATGTGCACAGCGTCCGTCATAATGGCCAGGCTGTTTGACAAGTAACCACCTGAAAGTAAGACAAAGACAACTGAGATCACATATAAAAGAGACCTTTCAAAACTATTTGTGCAGGAAGAGATTTTGAGATACAAAACACAAGTTTGGATGAGTGATGGCTCCATGCAGATACACATCGTTAGCAAAGTACATGCTTGGATTTCTAGCTTTGCTGCGTTTACCGACAGGAGCTCTTTGCAGACACAAAGTAGTGACAAAATAGTATTTGATCTAATATCGCTCTCGCAAAATGACATCCAACGATAAAAGTGGTGAACTGTTAACCAGTATCAGCAGAAACAAGCTATGTTATAGTCACCACTTTTAGAAAACACTGACTCGTTAGGAAAACAAAAGTCCTCTGTCTAGTCTAATGCATTGGGTTGCAAAACAGGAAACGACAAGCACATGTCACCCTAATGTGTTTTTTAGATGGCCAGTATAACATTGGTATTTTTATGTTTGTGCCAAGATTTCTTCTTGGTATGATAATTTTCAACTCTGTAGGGGCTCTGTAGAAAGGTGATTATTCAACTGTGATAATCTCTGAGACAATAGTGTGTGATTGCATTTAGACAACCAGGTTGAGAGATAGCTGTCTCTTTAGATTCATCATGCAATGGAGGTGAATAGAATGTGATGCGTTTCTCAACATACTGAAAGATTACATTAAAAAACAATAGAAACCATTTAAATGCAGCCGATGTGAAATGGCAAACTCCATTTCTCTAAAGGTTAATGTTAAACTTGGGGACTCACTTTACAGGGGGTCATTTTCTCAACTTAATTGACTGTCAATAAGTGACAGAACCATCGATGTTTTTCCCAGTGTGATGTATTATGGTATCGACATTACTCTGTGGTGTTTATCTGAACAGCCTTGTCCAGACACACATGTCCACCTCTCTGTGACAGGTTGGTCATAAGACGAATACAATAAATATACACAGCGAGTTTCCCTCTGAATGTACTTACCAACAATTTCAGCTGTCATGAAAAGGAAATACAGCAACGCTGCAAAGACGAGCCTCTTCATCACCCTCTTGTGCTTGATCTTCTCCCTCTTCTTGGCGCAGTTGTCGCAGGGGTCCATGTTTAACCCCCCCGGGCTGCCCAGGCTGGACGAGGAGTCGAGCAGGCAGTCGTCGTCGTCCGTCACCGCCAGCGTGCTCACCGCCACCCCGTTAGACGGAGCTCCGGCGGAGTAGTCCGACATCTCCCCGGAGACCACGACCTTCAGCTTGGTGAATTTGGGCGTCTCATCCTCCACCAGCTCGTCGGAGAAGTCAAAGGGCGCCGTGTCGCTCAGGTCCCAGTCGCTCCGCTCTCTTCTGAAGGCGGACCGCACCTTGCTGAAGAGGTTCCCACCTGCCATCTTTAATAAGTCGGTGTATGAAGGTCTGTCGGATCCTGCCCTTCGAGGTAATCATTCACATTTTTGTGGAGAGTGACATTTTATTTTAACTCCATTTTAGCACCCTGCTGAGACAAAGAAATGAAAGTAATACCAGAACACAACAGATCCCCACATACCTTTTTTTTGTTATGTAAAGTTGGTGATTTACAGATAACCAGCGTGACGTCATTGAGTCAATCACATTCCTCGCTGATAAACTTTGAGTCCGAAACAAAAAACAGTAACAAGCTAGCTAGCACAGGTTAGCTAGCTTGTTTTGGGTCATAATGTCAGTTAGCGACACACAAAACAACCCTTGTGACGTCACAGCTTGTTAGGAAATATGAGCCGAACTTACCTAACATATGCACGACACGGTTGTACAAACTTAATCCGTCTCCAAATGAAAAACCGTCATGGTAACACTGGTGTAAACATCACAGCTGTACCTCCGCACTCGCAAGTAACAACACTAGCAAGTTTGGTTGCGCCCGCAAGTCACGTGATGACGTAGGAATCACATGACGGGTGCTTTCTCTTTTTTCTTCCCAGACGCAGCAACTCGTCAAAAATATATATACATTTTTGTGGCGTTGTCTCTCGTGCTTCTGGTTAGAAGTCGCTCAAGTCATCGCACCTACAAATACAAACAGACAGTCCGACGGGTAAGACGGTGTTGACATGTTTACGACGTGAAACAGCTAAAATACTTCCTCTATGGTTAGTTGCTCGGTGTTGTGATAAGCTAACGTACAACTAATCATTTCCATCTAATATGATATGTTTTCGTTTCTCGACGCCTCGCTTTCACGTTATAAAGGCAGCCTGGTGCAACAAGAGCCGTTGCACGCGGAGGTAGAGGAGATGGAAGATGAAGCACCTTCGCTCCAGAGTGAACCTCCACACGGTCAAGGTGTGTGTGTGTGTGTGTGTGTGTGTGTGTGTGTGTGTGTGTGTGTGTCTCTGTGTCTGTGTCTGTGTCTCTGTGTGTGCGCGCGCTCAATCTCTACATCTGTCTGACCTGTGACGACCAGTCTTGCATAAACATCAGGGTAGATTCGCGGAATGATCCGATCCGATCCGATCAGAACAATGTTTAAAGATTTTGTTAGGGTTATATTGATGGACTTTAGAAAGCTTCTCCAGTGCCACATGGTATATGATCCAACTGTTTGCACAAGCTGAGTAGCACAGTAAACTGTGAGTAAAGTAAAGTCTCTGCATTATCGGTAAAAGCAGTCAATCTTGCGTCATTTCTGTGTTGGAATTCCTGAAGCAGTTTGTTAGGCTTGAGTTTCAGAGCAGCAACCGTGAGATGGAAGATCAGATCAGATATAAGATGGTAATGTTCCAGGTCACTGTTGCAGACAATCCAACATTGTACAAGATTCAGCAAATTAGTTTCATTATGTTCATGAACAAATTGCATGCAGGGCAAAATGTATATTATTACTTATTATATAAGCATTGTCCAGTGACTATTTTGCTGAAAGATAAATTAAATATGGGTGCACAATGTCTTCAGCACAGTGACCAACACTAGATCACTTAAACAATGTAGTCTTACATCTCAAGTGTCAGCAGTCAGAATAAAAAAGGGTTAAAGGTCGCTGTTCAGAGTTTAAGGACTCTTCAGAACACCAAAATGTGTGACACAATCAGGGCTCTTAGTAATCCGATGTTTTGGTCTTAGTCGACTAAGATTTCTAAAGTTTTCGTTGTTGTTTTTAAGGATTTTTTTTTCTCTGGTTAACACAAGATTCAAAGTTGTGCTTTTGTGTGATTCTTTGTGGAGAAACTCAGTTTTACAGATCTGTTTATTAAAACAACTATTTGTTTCGAGGACAGCCCTATATACTTTGTATATATTTTCCTCAACATTTGACAGATCTCCAGCTGGCACCGCCGGAATCATTGCGTTTGGAGAGTTCAGCTCCTGTAGAGAGCGTGTTTGTGGACAGGAGAGCAGTGGAGAAGCTCACAGAGGGATTACTTTCTCACTACCTACCAGATCTACAGAACTCTAAACGAGCCCTCCAGGAGCTCACGTGAGTGTTTCCTCGCTGAGCGTTGCATGACACGCAACAACATCTCAAATACTCCTTTCATTACTATTCTGTCGCCACAAATTTCAAATGATCGCTGTCTTATCCTGTCTACGTGTGCGGGAGAACGTTAAAATGGGGTGATGGGGTGATTTTTAAAATTCAGTCTGTATATTTAATATTCTTCTTTACTGTTTTTTATTGTTTCTATTACTGTTTATTTCTATTACTTGATTTTTATCTTGTATTCACTTGTGAGCAATGCTGCTGTAATCCTGTAATTTCCCCACTGTGGGACTAATAAAGGATTAGTTTATCTTATTTTATCTGATAAATGTTGTTCAGATGAGTGTAAGCATATATAACTCAAGGATGTTGCATTTTGGTTGGAGAGAAAACAGGCTCCATGACAACTTGTATGTATTAAGCAATTTCAGATAATACATATTCTCTCATTGCCATTTTATATACATTAACTTTGTGGGAGAAAAAAAAGTGTGCTTTGATATTTTTGTGTCAACCAGACAAAATCAGCTGATATTGCTAGACACACTGGACCAAGAGGTCACCAAGGTCAGAGACTGTAACGCTTTACTGGACCTCAACTCACTGGTACGTTTGGACTGAAGTATAATCGCATTTGATCGCATCATCTTTCTCTCCACCAGCCGACGGGAACGCTTTCTAATCCAGTGTGTTGTCTTTAGTTTACAGAGGCGAAGGTTTATCACAATAAACTGGTGAACATAAGGAAAGAGATGATTATGCTCCACGAAAAAACGACTAAACTAAAGGTACCTCGGCTTTAACACATTTTTCAGCCGGCAGAAGTTCAGCGAAAGAGCGTCTTTTTGTGGACGAGATGCAAACTAAACCATAAATCCACTGATTGAACGTTTACTTTTGTTTTTTCTCTCAGAAAAGAGCGTTGAAGCTTCAGCAACAGAAGCAGAAGCAGGCGCTGGAGAAGGAGCAGCAGCGCGAGAAAGAGCTCGAGAGAGAAAGGCAGCTGGTTGCCAAACCTGCGAAAAGAACTTAGGATCCACAAGTACGTCTGCTGTATGAAGGGGTCATCCCGGGGCTTTTGCATGCCGTAGCCAATTCATAGCGTATCAACTGTACGTCACATTACTGCTGACTATTTTCCAAAGCAAAAGTATTATTTGGGTTTGTGGATAACATTTGATCATTTTTGAGAATCAGACAGGCAGATGGAGGGGAGATCAGATACAGATTTTGGTATTGTATTAAAATCTACTTGAAACGGGATTGATACACTTAATCCATCACACTGAATATTAGACATATTAGACATGATATTAGACATGATTTTTGCAATGTTTTGTTGCCTTTGTCAAGCAGGTTTTATTCTTTTTCCATTTTTATTGGAATTGTCAGGAATCAACTTGGCTCCACCAGTTTGCCACCGACTGAAATACTTAAGTTTTGGTGGACAGCTCCTGCAAAGAATTTATATGAAGTCGTTAAAATAGGGCATTTGGTTTGCCTTTTTGTTTCCAACAGTATTACCGAATCGACTGTAAATGTCGTGCTTAACTTTTGGGACGCGTGTTGTGATCTGGTAACTTGACTCCTGCTCTTTCTGCACATGTAGCATGACACTCACACACCTTTTATACAAAATCTGTTTTAATTGAAGGTGTGAAACTATCTTTGCTAAAGGAAATGGATTGAAACAAATTCCATTCCAAAAAATCTTCAAGACTAATGAGAGTAGAGTAATGAACTTTGGGAAATGGTCCACTTGACAGTATATGTGGTTATTTTTTGTAAATGGGCCAACACGTGCACAAAGTCTGGTGTGATCCTTTATGTCGGACATTGTCAAGATCACCTCAAACCAAAGACATGGACTAAATCATCAAATGCTGGTATTCCCACTGTCAACCTCTGATGACACACACAAACTCCAGCGCTTCTCTGAGAGTGGAACAAATTACTCAAAGACACTTTAGCAGAGTTGGACAATGATAAGGAGGATAATCAATAAGTTTGCTGTTTTTTTGGGCGGGTTAAAGATAGTGTTAATATATGTTATTCCTTTTCGTGTTGAATGTTAAATAACAACAGGTATGTGGTTTCAGTTGGTCTGCACTAAAGTTAACTGACTGTTTCCAGGTGGTATGAGAATGGATGATAATACCAAACGTTGCTTCTCGTCGTGTACATTTGTTTAGCAGACCTTTCAAGAGGCTCATATGCACTACTTCCGCCTGGAGCTCCACTGTTTGTACGATTAATAATAAAGGCAATACAGAGTGGTTCGTTCGTGGTTTTAGTATGTGTGAGGATGAGTACCGGCTGGAGGGCTGTTTTGTCACAGTTTCACACATTTGTAATTTAAAATGGGTTCTGAAGTGTGTGTGTGTGTGTGTGTGTGTGTGTACATTATCATTTTGCAGTATGCAAGCGAGCCTGCTTTTTTGGCTAATCTGACACACAATCCTTTGTGCAGCAGATCTATGAGCAAGAGGGTTCAAGATGCGTAGTATGTCCCAATTGAATGTACACTGCATGCAACGGTACATACTTTGTAAGAGTAGCTGCATTATGTTCTAAAAGGAAACATGAAATAAATGTGATTTGGAATGCAGCTACAGTGGAAACTTCCTCTTTTCATGCCTCTTGTGCACATTGATGGACTATGAACTGTAGTAAGCATCTCAGTCCACCAGGTGTGAGCAGAGACCAGAATACATTTTAATGTAATGCGAATGTGCTTCATGCCAGGCTGAGTTTCTGCAGTTTGCACACATACAACCAAAAATCCAGAAATATCTGTTGTGAGTTCATGAGCACCTGCAGAGTCTCTGTCCACCATGCATCGCACACAAACATTTAGGACGTAAACTAGCGCTTCACAAACCCCACTCTGCTGTTCCTTTGTGACATGCTTCTAATCGGGACCAGATTACCTGATCACCTTGGACGCCAGGTGAATGTAGTTGTCCGCAATTAACAAACTGGAATTAACGGCGCAGCAGGACTGACTTGTGCCAGTTGGTTCCCAATTCAGCCTCAACTTTTCCTTCCTGAAGCTTGTATTGTCACTGAGTGTTGTTGTTCACGCACATTTTCTTTTTCACCATTATCACGTACTGGCCATAAAAAGAGGCGTTTGTTGACAGAAAAGTACACATTCCTTTCTATTCCAACACAACCATGTGTCTGTCACACCCCCTCCTATTCACATAAAACTCTAATTTTATACTCACTACTACAGCAGGAAACTTAGTCAAAACCAACATGGCTTGGCCCACCCCCGACCTGCTCTTCTTGGAGCGGAAACTGCACCACAGTGTGGTCATGAAGGGGTCCAGACCCAGGAGAGGGGCAACCTGATTAAAATGAGGCAGTGCAGTGGAAACCACATTTTGAATATAGTTTGCAGCACCGGGATTTTTTTCTATGTATGTGTAAATACTGTGGTTTCATATATGCAACACTGATTGCTGTTGTTTTTTATGAAACTGGGTCAGTGTAATGGGCAGACAAAAAGAGAAATCATGCTAGTGTAATATTACTGAATGAAGTTATTGAGTTTTTTGGTTAATATGGTACTTTCTATGCAGCATTAAATGAGACGATTCCCTTTTCATCGCTGTATTTTAACAATTTGATGATCCAGAACGGACAAACCAAACACTGGCTCTATAGGAGAAACCTTTGCGGGTTTACGTTGCCTGAAGGCCTCTGAAGTTCTCCGACAGGCTTGGAAAGAGAGAAGTGAGCAGTTTACAATCTTAGTTGCAATCTGCAACCTCACCACTAGAGGCCACTAAGTCCTACACACTGCCTATAAATGGACTTTCAGTCCAACAGACCGCATCATTTACCGGTAGTGTTCTGAGTTTTCACACTTTATAATACTTTACCAACTGAATGTCTAACAGGATCTGCTCATAATTAGTTAATCCCAAATTTAATAGGGCTCTGTTTTTCCAGGAGGAGGGGGCGTATACGAGGCCTCAGAGGTAGACGGCTCAGAGAAGCAGTGGTTTCCGAGGCTGGGCTGTACTCCTCCTAATTTGTCTCTACTTTTAGAAACTTGGCCGTCGGGGAAAACACAAACGCCCCCCTTTCGCCAAAACCACAAACGAGTCACACACATGGAGCAGCAGCAGATGATGATGATGTTGTATAGCGGACGGCCTTCCTGTCTAAGTAAACAGAGATCCAGACGGGTGAGGAGTGGGAGGCTGTGGTCAGCTTCAGACTGGCAGCACCAGGCCTCACCCAGACCCACCATAACAGGATATGGTCCTCGGGCCCACACTAAGGATGATTGCATCATGTTATTATTTCCTTTAGGTTTTACCATTTGGTTGCGTGGTCGTCGGCTATTCATCCAAACTGTGTATCATGTGAAGAGCTTGTTTGAAGGCTCTGGAAAACATATCTCTTCTGACCAAAGTGACAGTGAATGAGGTTACTTTCCCACCTCATGCGTAGGTCTGGATAAGTGGGCATGGAGAACATTAGTAATTAGGTTTCTGTGACTCAACAGGAGATATTTAAGCATATGTATGTGCTATGTAACCACCACATGTTTTCAAAACAATAATTTGACATGCATTTAGATATGATAGGATTTTATTTTACACTACTTCTACTCCACTTCATTTCAGAAGCAGATATTCTTCGTCTTACTCCACAACATGTGACAGTAATACATATTATATATTTGTGCTTTCCAGGTAAATAATTCCTTCCCAAAACAACACATGATCAACTTAAAATAAAAAATAAAATAACATATACTGTTATAGAATAACACAACCTGTCAATTAATACATAGCTTCTTCTTAACATGGGTTGTAAATACTTTGTGTGTAGGATTCTGTTTTTTTTACTCCAGAGGGGTCCAGCCAAAAAAAACAAAGAACAGTCCTGCTGCATAATTGTTTTGTACTTTTCCCTATTTCTTTTTTATATCTGAAATATCTTAATTAGATGATAATTGTATCTCTTTGAACTTCAACTATAGAACCTCAGGTAACATCTTAAATGAGACATTGCATTTTACATTTGTAATATGTTGTCTTATGTCCAATCTGAATATGGAAAATAACTATTAACCTCAGCTGTATAACAATATTTCACTCTGAAATG
Source organism: Taurulus bubalis (assembly GCF_910589615.1). Classification (NCBI taxonomy): domain Eukaryota; kingdom Metazoa; phylum Chordata; class Actinopteri; order Perciformes; family Cottidae; genus Taurulus; species Taurulus bubalis. The sequence continues at coordinate 24,313,893 of NC_136592.1, forward strand.
TTTTAGGATACTATAACATGACAGAAGATGGAAATACTATACTACTGATAAAATAGCAACAGTATGCTTACAATGTGATTCAAGGAGGGCCTCAAGTTAGTTTATTGTGCTTTTGTGTATTTGTACAGAACCAAAAAGTATGTAATAAAGGAAGACCCACCTTTAAACCTTATGACAGATAGTATGTCAGTTAGTGATGGATGTTCAAACACTCAAACTAGTTGACACAGTAAGCCTGCAGCTTCCAAAGCTCCTAAATCGCTTTTTATATATTAATGGCTCAGTAGTAATAATCCAACAATAGAATATAGGCTGCTATATAAACACAATGTGTGTCCTCTCAGTACACTGACCATATGATGCTTATGTAACTTTATTTCAGTAAAAACCTTGAATGTCCTCAACTGAATATTTCTGAAATTAAAGTAAAGGATCCAAATACTTCTTCCACCACCTCGGTGCTGCAGCAACAGCAGTGAAGTGTGTACAATTTCAGTGTCCAGTGCCATGTATGGGTTACAGAGGCTCTTGTTGTGTCTGCACTGTGGTCAGACCAGTTCCACTGTGTGTAAACACAGACAGCCAGTGACCCACATTGGGTGAAAGGCTGGCCTCACACCAGCCCCACAGGTGCTCCGCCGGCGGCTGGGTCGACTTCGGAGCGCCACATTTAAAAAACAAAACAAGTCCTCACAACTTCCCTAGTCGTCACAAGAGGATTCATGACACCCATGGCTGGTTTCATGGGCTCCTCTTAGACTGTAGTAAAAGCAGTAAATATAGAAAACAAACTTGTTGGCTGACGAGGAGGCTTTGAAGAGCAGCATGGTTGTGGTGGAAAGGAAAGGATGATTCGATTAAATGAATGCGCCCTTTCCTTGTTGTTTTCATTGGTCGGGTAACTGAAGAAAACAGGAGGACATGTGTTAAAGGACGCATTGCAAAGCTGCGAACGAGACAAAAAAAAATTGTTTTCCAACAAGCGCCCTTGGATTCACAGTCACCTCCGCTGCCAGGATGGTTAGTGGTTTTCACGGCCGTGTCCTGTCTGAGCCGTGTGAGGTGGAGATGTGATAATCCAAACCTTAACTGTGTGAAGTTAGAGGCCTGAAGGGAGGATTTATAGTGTTGTTTGTATGGTCTATTTGAGTCAACCACAGCAGACTGTTGCTTCCTCCTGCTTTTTGGAAGCACTGAGGAGAGAGAGGTGTGTAGTGGGCGACAGAGGGAGAGACATGCGCACGCAGACAGACAGACAGACAGACAGACAGACACACTTACTCACATACACAAACAAGATCCAGTAAGAGACAGTACTGCAACTCCCATGCCAGTGTGGTGGTCGGTGCGGTTTAGAAAAGTGCAGGGTTTGTTGTATTCCAGAGGCTACGGGTGTCAGAAGACGATGTCTTCTATAACCACAGTGCTCTTAAATTGTGAATTATTGTATTTGAGTGCAATGCCTTCACAGTCATTTTTTGTCTGTAAACTAGGACCCACTTTACTGAAAAAGTACTATTTTACCTTTACCATTTCCAGCCATACCTCGTAAGACGAGGTAAACTATCGAACAATAGTAGATGAGATGCAACCATGATCTCTCTTTTTTCAAGGGAGGCCATGCCAGCAGCTTGTCGATGTTACATAACAGCTTATCTCTCACATTCACATATGACCAGTTTGCACGCGTTGTGAAGTAACACCCATTTTAAAATGAGTTAGCTACCCATTGAGGAAATTAACACCATCTCTAAAGGATTTCTGCCATAGAAGTTAAGTATATTATGAGTTACTGTTAAAATGTCCGGGCACATGAGGACATCAGCTCACATAATACCTGCTTTTGCAGGCAAAAACAACTGATCTGTTTGTGACCTTGCAAAAATGAACACGAAGTGAAATGTTCTGCCTTTGAAACGTGTGATCCGAGATAAAACGATTGTGTTGCTAACGAATGGGGTGAAGTATTTTAGTGTTTGTCCTGCTCGAAACTAAAGTAGACTGCAGTAAATTCCCAAGATGGCTAGGATTGTAATAGGATCTCCCACTCAGTATCTCTCTCTCTCTCTCTCTCTCTCTCTCTCGCTCCTGACACATTTGAATGCACTGGTGGTCTGAAGTATGCAAACTCAATCCTACAACAATCCATGACCCATCTAACCGAGTCTTGTACAGTTGTATTGCTGACAGATATGTTGCATGAAGCCTCTTGTGACGAGCTGGAAGTTTGAGGCAGAAGTGGACATTTATGTGTGAGGACACACGGCAGGTATGTTGTAATGTACCGGAGAGGAACTGGGTGGGGTAAATACTAGAAAGTCATTTGAGGCTACAGAAATGCATGAATATGACAATGAAACCTCAATTATAAACTGTAGCTAAAATGTATTTTTAAGACAGATGTATGCTGTCTGCGCGTGTGCGTGTGCGTGTGTGTGTGTGTGTGTGTGTGTGTGTGCGCGCGTGTGCGCGTGCGCGTGTGTGTGTGTGTGTGTGTGTGTCCATGCTGTTGCTGGAGAGACACTGGTGTGTCAACAATCACGCAGTCTGTCTGGAACTAGAGACACACAAAGGAGCTGCTTTGTGCTCTGGATAATACAGCAGGCTCTTTTTTTGTCAGACCTCCATATGTCTTGCATGCAGTGTAATATCAACATTTGAGGATTGGTTTATTCCAGAATGACTCAGCAGAGGGAACACAGTGACTGTTAAATGGAAACAGATGTAAAGGTGCAATAAGGGATTCAGAACAAATCACTATTTGCTGTAATATCTACCTGAGCAGAGAGTGAAGTTGCTCCGACTCTGTGTGTTGTTATCCGAGCTTCGCCTTGCTTTTTGTTACATAGCCGGGGCGGCCGTGCATATATTTAGTGCATGTTTTTTTGCATGTGACCGTGCCCCACTGGCTAGCTCACTGGCACTGGTTAAAGCTGATAAAGTTGTACTGACTGATGGCATCGTCGCAGAAGAGCATAGCTCCCACCCTGTGGTTCATTCTCAGGTAAACACTCACTGTTAGCTCTGTCAGCATGTTTGCCGTAGTTCCCACTGTTAGCCACAAGTTGCCATGTTGAGAGCCATTGAGAGGCAATCAAAATACTCCAATTCTAGCATATAGCAGTTTTAAAATACAATGCATCTAAAATGGTTGTGGTTTGTTTTCAAATGCAGTTAAGTTGAATGACAAAAAGAAAACTTAAGTCTTAAACTAAAATGAATACATAACATAGCAAGAATCCTCAAGCAGGGGAAAACACATTGACTGATCGTATGTGGATAGAGAGCCCCCGCCCCCCATGAAGCTTTGACCTACTTCCATACATGTCTATCATAAAATTACATAATGTGTGCTTTTAGAGGAGAGTGAAGAAAGACACAACCATAACTCCTATGGATGGTATATTTAGATTTCACTAGCTAGATTATTCCATTTCAGGAAAATAAACGCTGTACTGGCACAGATGCACAATTGTAAGGCATGTGCCCCATGCATTGCATAACTGCACTAGTTGGTAAAGAGTGACGTGCTCTTAGCTAAAAGCTCTCTTATGCCGACAAAAATGAAAATGTGTCTTTAAGTTAATAACTCCCTATTGTGTTTATACACATTAAACTATAGGAATATAGATAGTATAGTTGTGCCTGCAATAACATTAAGCAGTATTTGCAAACAAGGGTACAACAGCTTTAATGGACAAAAGAAAAAACTGAAAACAGTTGAGCTTAGTTATTGCAGCTAGAGAAAAGAATATTTTAAAATAAATGTCTTTGCATATGAAACCGCTGCTCTAAAGACTATTGGTGTGGGAATTAAATAGTTGTCTACCATTTAAATGGTAGTCTACTTTCCATCCCAGAAAAGGACAGCTTGGTGTTTACAGCGAACAGATATCAACCCAATGTGTACCAGGCTATTAAGGAGTTTGTGGAATACAAAAAGAAAAGAAAAAAAGAAAAAGCTTCATCACATAAATGATAAACTGCATGTGACTGACACTGTCCAATATCACAACCAACTGACTATACATTCCTATATATATATACATATACATATATATATATATATATATGACGTCATGTAAAATCATATATGGCAACTTATTGCTGAGAGCCGTCTTATTACAGAGCCGTTAAAGTAAAGGTTCCTTTGAAGTAGTACAATCTTAAGTAAACACTTCTAGCGAAATAGCCCAAGTGTGTCTGAATTTAGATAAGGTTGTGCTGTAGACCTGAGGCCCCGAGGTTCAACCTTGTGACTCCACTTATCACCCACACCAACTGTTGCTGGTGCGCGAGATAGTGAAAGCCGTCTGTTCACTGACCTTGACGTCGTAGCTACAAGTGTTGAAATAAGGACTATATTTATAAACATCTACAAAATGTGGTCTTCACACATACAAAGACTCCCCCACAAATCTTTACTTTTTTTGGTGTGGAGGGGCACTTTGTACTACCTTTCAGAGTAAGAGCTCATCATTCCCCATAAAATAATCAGAAGAGCACAACAGAGTTGGCAGTAGGATTATTTATTGTCACAGAAGTGCAACTTTCCTCTGAACATATCCATCAACTCTCTTTTGAGTATCGGCTGTAACAAAGCAATAAATATGGTTGATATAAAAACGTGCCAGCATTTGATGCCATCAGTTAAACATTTACAAAAATCGTAGCAGTCAGCTAAATGAGCTGCCAGGTAGAAACTTAAGGCATGGCAGTGTTCTGCTTGCAGGCCGAGTATATGCTCCCTTCAGCTGATGGTAGGACCTGCAATACACAAGAAAACAAATTAACACCCAGAATCTCACATTTGAACACCAAGATTATGCGGCAGGAAAGTCTGATTATTTACCTTTGTTTGTTAAAGAGACTTCTGGATGTTGTTCAGGATGTTGCCGTAGACAAAGTTGAACAGTTGTTCCTTTGACTTGGTTCCGTCAAGCTGCACTGTAATGGCAAACACATTTAAAATCAATAGGGGAAAACTTATGTAAATGATCGACAAATGATTATTCCAAAGTACGTCAACTTACAGACGTCAACATCTGATGACTCCATGATGTTCTTGTGTTTCAAATACATGGGCCAGACGTGGCCATCGAATAGGCCGGGGGGGTCTGGCACAGTGTAGTTCCTACCGCTGCAGAGAGACACACAACACCAATTACAGAAAGGTAATAAAAGAGCCCAGACTATAAACACCAGTTAAGAACAGCGTCTGAACGCTGAGGCACTTACCACCTCCTCTTTTTGCATTCTTCATATGGGATGGAAATAAAATAACTTTGGTTCAGCGCGTCGATCAAAGGTCTGCAAGCGAAGAGACAAATGAATGTCAGCTTACTGGTCCTATTTATTTTACAGTGAGAAACGCTTAACGTGAAGAGTACGTTCTTACTTGTAGGTGTAAAGCAGAAAGCCCTCCACAATAAGGATGTGAGTCTCCTCCTCATCCTTATTGTCAGACTTTGGGACAATCTCAGTATCCAGGGTGTTATTGACGCCATGGGACTTCTCAAACTTCACCGGGTTGTCCAACCATGCATAGATGGTACACATCATGGCGTCCATGTCCAAGGCAGAAAGGACTGAAAAGCAAAAAGGTGGGGAGAAAGGATGGAGGCGAAGGGAGAAATGTATAGAAAATGGCAAGGTCAGAAAACAGTTTTCAACTTTGTTAAAAATGTTTATCTGCATGCAATATAGACAAAGTGTTACAGCAGCAAACATACAAGACAAGACAAACATACACACTCAAACCCAGTCATAAAAACCCAGGCTTACCATCGTACTGCTTAAAGCCATCTTCACCAACTTCAATTTGATCTTGGGGCTGAAACATACATTGATAAGATGTACCACGGTACATGCCACTAGAGCTACACTTTGCTATACGGAAGGCTCTGACAGTGTTTTTAACCCACTAGGTCAACGGTATAGAGTAACACAGGCAAGTGTTAACACCCCACCAACTTCTAACTCAGAGCAATCCGCTTGGATTGCTCTACATCCCACAAGACAAAGATGTGTGTGTACGAGGCTCACCTTGAAGAAGTCATCCTGATGTACCACACAACAGTTGGGCAGGTTCTTGATCAGTCGGTTGGTGAGGGTGGTCTTTCCTCCATTGGTTACGCTGAAGTGAACAAATAATACAAATGCAATGAATGGTGTTTGATGGGACGCATAAAGAAAGAGCAACTGAAACGGACGGATTAATGATTAACGTTTGACCATCACATTAGATATTGTATCTGGCACATCCATTTTGGAAGTGCAGTTATGGCCCACAGTCAACATGGTGGGTATTGCATGTTAAATACATGTAATTACACATTACATCTTTTCTCCGCAATAAAACAAAGTGTTCTACCACAAGCAGCCAGTCAGAGCCGTTTGTAGCACGCAAGCACAAACAAATTTACATTTTAAATATTTTAGGTGTCGCTATCTAATGTCACATGCAAAGAAAATGTGTGTGTTAACTGAACAAATGACGGATTTGCTCATCTACTACAAACATGTGTATGTATGCTCCATTTATTGGCAGACTTTGCTCGAAAGGATAAACCTTACAGAAATCAACACCGACACATTTGGTCACTGAACACCAGTACAACAAAAAAGGAAGCGACAATGTGGCGGGTGTCATGACCGCCCTCCCCACGTGGGCCGGCCTTCTAATGCCTAGCTAGCAGCTCCGGCTTGCAGGCTAGCTTAGCGTTAGCTTCCAGTCATTCATCCGTCGGAACTCACCCGCCGATGCCGATAATGCACTTCATGATGTCGGTCGGTCAAAGCTCGGAAAGGAAGTCGCTGAGAGTTCAAAAACGTCAATAAAGCGTTTCAGGATCACAGTGATCAGACGGGAAGAAAGCTTAAAAAGAGAAGGTTACAGGAAACGTCAACTACTTGATTCCTCCATGGCACTTAAGTTAAGTGAGTAAGGCGAGAGCAGAGACGAGGTGTCACTCGGACGCGGTCTTCCACCGAGAGAGGGCCGTGGGCTGGATGTCGCTTCTACACATGCTGAGGAGAGGCGACGTGATTGGCTATTTAAACACCTCGAGCTGCGCAGAGGAATCCACGACAGCCAATCAGGAGCGAGTGTTACCGCAGCTCCAGCCCCACTTCCTCCCTACGCCCACTTCACACCTTGTAACCTTAACCCATGATGTAATATTTTAGTTTTTACAAGAACAAGTAAGCAGTGGTACTCCAATATCACACTAAAATAAAATTAGTAATGCCACAATGAAGAAGTACTTTGTTAAAAGTAAAAGTTATACATTCGAAATGATACTTAAGTAAAAGCATAAACATATTCCTTAACCTACCAAGAGTGAAATGCAAAATGGCTTGTTATTGGATTGTAATCATTTATGCATTATTTTGGTCATCACTTTAATGTAATAATAATAATAATAGTTTTTTTTTTACAAATAATATGAATCTGTAAAGTAACTAAAGCTGGCAAAAATGTGGTGGTGTAAAAAAGTAGTAAAGTGGAAATACATACGTAAAGTACAAACACCTCAAAATTGTACTTACAGTAACTTCTGTAACAAATAAACTCTGGAGCAAAATATAGTTGCTCTTAACTTTGGGTAATTCATTTAGTATTTATAGTATTATACAATTGCATTGGTGCCCCTTCTTGAGACGACAAGACGGTTATCCTCTAGAGTATTGTCTGTCGTCCATCTGGACATGAAATAAAATCACCAAAAAGAAGCAAAAACATTGTGTACAGAGTATTTATAGTTCATTGCTTGAAGCATTTAACGTATGTAATCGACAGGGCCTCTCTTTACCACGGGACCTTAACAGACACATGTTAATTATAGGGCAACTTTGCATTGGGAGCATTGTACATACATATATATATATATATATATATATATATATATATATATATATATATATATATATATATATATATATATATATATATATATATATATATATATATATATAGGTTACGTATATATATATATAGGGTGCGTATATATATATATATACATATATATATATATATACACATATATATACGTATATATATATATATATATATATATATATATATATATATATATATACGTATATATATATATATATATATATATATATACGTATATATATATATATATATATATATACGCATATATATATATATATATGCGTATATATATATATATATATATATATATATATATATATATATATATATATATATACGTATATATATACGTATATATATATATATATATATATATATATGTACATATATATATATACACATATATATATATATATATATATAATTCAGTCTTGTACAATCTTTTTTTAACTGTTTTTAACATTTATTTATAGTACTATGTCTCTATGTACTATGTGCGCACTTTACCCTGTTTGCTGCTGTAACCCTGAAATTTCCCCACTGCGGGACTAATAAAGGAATATATAATCTAATCTAAATTTAACAACAATACACACCAACACACAAACATACACACACGCACATGCACACGCACACACAAAATAAGGCGGCCAGTGTTTTCGTAGAAAAGAGTTCATATTGGTGTCTGAATCAGAGACACGAATAAAAAACTAAAAGAACAACATCTCTGAGCCCTCTCACATTGCTGTGGTGTTTATTTCACCAGCCTGAATCTGACCTCGCTCTGTTTTGTTTTTTAACTTCCCAACCAACTCCATGACAAAGTTTCCTGAGGTTGCACCTAAATATTACTTATGTTGGGGTTTACACCCTCGAGAACCTCAGCTATGAGGAGGAAGTCGCCAAGAGAAGTAGAAGTAGTTTGTAAGATTCTATTCATAGCTTCATTGTGCCAATGGAGGAGACTTATTTGGATTTCTGAAAATTTACAACTAATTTATTGCACACACCTTTTACATTTATGGATTGAAACTGATATATTGTTTCAAGGTGGTCAAACTGTGATGAAAAACCTCTAAATAAAGTAATACATCGATTTCTTAAAGGTTCACAAGCCAGATGAAGATTTTCCACACAAAACACATTTCCAGCCTTCTCATTTGACGACGACGACGTGATACACTGACAATACCATCACTTTTATACTGTGACTGAGAGATTATGGTTCTGAAAAGCACAACACATTAGGCCTAAATTGTGTTTTTCACGCAACTGGTGAAGGAAGCCTTTTCTGCATGTCTGATGATGTATTTTATGCTGTTGTCTGCTTTACACTTACAACTGTGTATCAGAAGACAAATCTTTCTTACTTGGAAAGCTGGGACCTGATCAGATTCGATGTGTCCTTTAAGTTTGAACAAAGCAGTTTTAGTTTGCACATTTGTAGTTCAACAGTGTGTGATTGCATCAATAATTGAATACCTAGAATATGATTGTTCAAATGTTGGGTTATTCTGATGCTGTATAACTGGTAAGAGAAACAATCCACACACATTTTACATATCACATGCACTAGTGGTGGAAGAAATACTCAGATCCCTTTCTTGCTATTTTATGTCATTTTATACTTATACCTCGATTCTCCACTATACGTCAGAAAGAATTAATGCAATATCTGATGCAATAGTTGTTTTCAGATTGACTTTTTTTTAAACAAAACACATAATCAGGTCATAGAATATGATAAATTATGATAGATTAGAATATCCAGCATTCTATAAAGTATAACATGTACTCCACCGTCCAACTATGTTACAACATTGAAATACTGCATCCACGGTGATGCTTCAGCATTAATAATACAATTTTAATTTGAAAATAACACTGATTCTTTTAAGTTAAGTCTATTTTGATGTTGATACTTCCAAGTTGCAAGACTATACTTGAATCAATGTATTCTTACATTGTGGTATCAGTACTTTTACCCAAGTAAGTACGTGTATGGAAAAACATGGTAAATTGTACCACCGGCCTCAAAATGCCAGAAGAAAATTAATAATTAAACTTAGAGTGTAAAAATCAACACAATGCTAATAAAGCCTAAAAGTGGGTTATATGTTCTATATCCAACCAAACCTAAACATTGTATTTGTCAGTCTGATATTTGCTCTGATTCTCTTTTATTTTATTCCAGATTTGCTAAATTTAGTGACATTAAAACACATCTCAACGAAGCTGTAAAAATGACGTGGTCTGTCGTTCTCTTTTCCATCATCATGTTTTTTTTCCGCAGGAACTCGCAGTGAGTTTAGTACAAGTCTTCATTAGTGTGTCCACTCACACAAACACTGTGTTACGCACTTTCAGTCACGGGTGTGTCGGTCAGAGCATGGATCTGCTTCCTTTCAATGAATTTCAGTTGTTGTAGCTTCATTGTGCAGGTCTATTTCCAGTGCTGTGTGGGTAATAGCGCAATGTTTCTCCCCAGCATGTAATGGAAATGTCAAATCTGTCTGGATGGTCATTTTGCGTCATAAATCTAAACAGCCCATTCAGTGGAAAATCAGTGTTTTTTATTTCGCCACAATGTTTCCTGACATGAAGACCTGAGATGCTGAATCAGCAGCGCAGCAAATATTACACCGTCCCTCATGTGAATGTCTCATGAACCTGAGAGATACTGCGAGGTCTGTGATCTGTACACTGTGTCCTGCTCTCCTCTTGTTCAGCTGTCACATTTCACCTCAGATCTTTTCAGCAGTCACACTTCACCTCAGATCTTTTCAGCAGTCACATTTGTGTCATCCTGCATTCTTCACATTTAATCAGATTTTATTCCATAAATGTCAGATTTTCTGCATGACTGCAGCACCTCGTTTCACACTGTGCTCGTGGAAATATGGCCGTGTGATGCAGTCACGCGAAAACAATGCGTGCATAAGGGCTGTTTATGGTAGAAATCCTAAAATCCCTCATACGGTTGTGCATATTTTGATGTGACTGAGAGAGTTAATGCAGTTTCATAGTTTCTGCACATTTTGTTCTGCTCTTATTGTTGAGTCAAACCTCCCAAACAGCTGGCTGCCATCTGCTGGCTGTGATCAGACCTCCGTTTGAGAAGTTTCCTCTAAGAATGGCTGATTAACATTGTTAGTATCAAAATATCTTTAATATGACCAAGTTTCCTTTGGTTTATAGTCTATGTTTCTCCTTTATGCATCAAAGTCAGGGTGCTGCTTTCATTCCCCTGCACGTCACCCATGTTTCCTTTTTGTCACAAGCCAGAACCCAATTGCAGACTTTGGAAAAGCAGGTATGATGAAAACAAGTATTTATTTGTGAAAAGCAGGCTGGCTATATAGGAGATTATAGCGGTTCTGATGAAGTGAGCCGGCTGCCTTGCTTGACAGATTAGAATGCAGGTAATAAGTTTGTTCTGCCTCTGTTTTCTTCAGACAGTTTAACCTTTAATTAAAGCTCAAAGATATTCTGTTTTAAAACCTTTCTTGTGATTTCCGCCAACACAACAAGATGTGTATGTTGTTCCTGCTCATGTAGGTCTGAAGGGAAATGAGGAGGAAAACTTAAAAAAAAAGTAAATGCAACATTCAGAAACATTACCCGCAGATGAGTAATGTACACTTGATGTAAGAGCAGTAAAGCATCAAACAGGTCCAAGTGAACACAACATGCCAGAGGAATAATTCAGGGAAGGCTGTATTGTTTGTCTTTTATTATAAATACAAAATTAATCATGTGATAGATACTGCAGATGTATATTTGATTTAATTAGACTAGAGGGCATTTATCAATATATCTGGTAGAAATATTGACAATATAACTGGCTTTACAGTGGGTGAATGAGAAAAACAATATAATATATATATCCTTCACTTATTAACCAGGCTGAGGCTTTCGGCATTTGCTTCATGTGCATTCCTTCTGAATCACAGGCGGTTGATATACAATATGGACAAAGTTATGTTGATCAAAACTTTTACAAAATGTCATATGCAGATGGTTTGGCGAGAATACCGGCGGGACATCAATGAAACAGGAAGGTGTCTGTTTAAAAAAAAAAACTGTATTTAACCGTCTAAGAATGGGACACACTGAGCCCATGATATAGGTAAACAAAATACCCAAATCAACTTTTACCTCTCGAGTATGTTGGGTTTTTGGTGAGCAGTGAAGGGAACTAGTATCAGCACCAAAGTAAGCAAAACAATATATAGAAGAAAACTCACGTTTTAGCAAAGACGATCACGTTCATTTTCCATTCTGTCCAGTAGTCGGCGGTGGTGCGCCTGCACCGTCAATAAAGGAGAAGAAGAAGTAGTAGAAGGAGAAAAATAAGTAGAAGAAGAAACAACTGAATTTAACATTTTAGTGGGAAATATGAACAGAGATCAACACATACAAGTAAGCAAATCCTCGAACGAACGACAATTAACTCTTTTATACTCATACTCATTTATTTACACGTGACCGTTATGTTGTTTTCCTTTCTCAGCCATATAACGTTGGTTAGTAGACTAACGTTAAAAAAAAACTTCTCGACTCTCCAAGCTACGAGCTAACGAATTGTCTCGCTAAACTAAAAGAGACGCAACACGTGTCTTTGTCATGTTGTAGTTATGAATTAAATCACGACCATGTCTAATATGTGTTGGTGTTAACTTTATTCTTAAGCAAAGTCATTTTGGAGAACCGAAGAAACAACTTTGACTTTTTATCAGTAGCTAGTAGAAGTAGAAGTTTAAAAGTTATCACGGCGAACAGTTAGCCGACATAACAACAAACAAAGTCTCAAAAGGGACAACATGTTAATTAAAATAAGACTAAAACTAAATAAGAACTTCAGATGTAAATGATAACTCATCAGTGCGTTGCTCTGTGGACGTTTCTTTGCACTAGCTGTCCTGAATATCACAGTTTAGATAGTAAACTACCTTTGTCGTTTGAGCCATCTTTTCCTGTCCTTTTGCACACGTTCACCTCACCTTCCCGTTTCCGGTTTCACTCAGCAAGAGCAGAGCAACCTCCCCTGCAAACTATGACATAGTGAGCCTGTGGACATGTATGATGGACTTTAACGTTTAAGTGTTCTTATGATGTGGCTAAAGCTTGGGTATGAATGAAGTTCCTCCTTTTCTTGTTCATGAACGAACAGATATTTTTCTGTCAATTTTTACTGTCGTCAACACTAATTTAAAACCACTTTTGTATTTTAATTCTAGAGTGGAAGCTGAACTGTTGAGCCGGTTGACTCTACAAACCGGTGTGCACTTGTGCCAAAGTGTCACATGTTGTGTTTGTGACCTTGGGGATTTATTGTGTCTGTAACTCCATTGTTCTTCAGGCCCTTTTTTTTATTTATTTATTGGCATCATAAGTTGCATGTTATTGGGTGTAATGGACAATCGACATCCTGTCTGTGAAGTCATGCAGTGTGAAAGGAGGGATTTCTGGAGACTGAAAACAATCCCTCTCATTGTAAAACACATTACTAATTGATTGAATAGACTTGCCTGCAAAAATCTAAGAGGAGACATTTTTTTCATTTGCAAATGTTTTAAATGTTTGTTAAATGCTAATGTTGACAAAAACTTAAGATTTGGGTGTTTGTTTGTATCACAAATTGTACAGCATACCACCTGAAAGTTAAATCAGTGTAATTGGACACCACACACATTATTTTGTTGTTTAAAAAAACATCTGCATTCTACTTGCAGGAAAGTGACGGTGAAAGTGACAGTGATGGCGACAGCAATAGCTACAGCGATGGTGACAGTGGCGGCGACAGTAATAGCGACGAGGACAGCAACAGCGACAATGTCACCAGCATCACAGATTCGGACCACCAAGGAGCGAGCGGCACCCAGCTAGTGACTCCTCTCGTTGAATGCAACACTGTGGGGATGAAGAGGAGAAGGGAGTCTTCTCAATGTGACCGAACTGTAGAGACAAACATTGAAAAACCACAGGACTGCGATGAATACTACTTCATGAACCTCGTGAAAATGTTCAAAAAGTTGTCCCCGCGGAAGAAGTCCGAGGTCAGGATGAAAATCGAGAGACTCCTCTTCGAAGCTGAGTTTGAGTAGAAAGGGTTTACATCCACATCAACAAATTAGTTTTGTGTTTCCTGTTTAATATGTTTTATTGAAAGAATTGTAATAAGTAGAGTTTCAGTATCTTGGCTTTAATTTGTCTTTTTTGCAGACAAACCCTGAAATATGTTTTTTCTTTTTTTTTGGTGTCCACTGTGTCTTCCGTGGAGGTGCTTCGACACCACAATTTGACAATCAACTGTAAGCAGTGCTCGCAAATCACCTTTGTGAAATTGTTTGTTTAAATCATATACAGACGTTTCTAACAGACAGGATGAGCAGGTTGGACCATTTGGGATCTTTTGAATATTCTTTAGCCCTGCATGCTGCTGACGACCGCTTTTCTTTTACTCTGTAAACATTTGTTTTTTTTCCTTTTTTATGGGCCATTCATCTGTCTGCGAACAGCCAAAATGTTTTAAGAGTACTTCTAAACAATATAGTTAAAAATGAAAAAGCTTTGTATTAAAACAATTGGTTGACACACGTTAATACTTTTGACACTAAGAGAGATGTACTGTATGGTAGCAAAGATGTATGCAGTGAAGACGGCTCAGCCTACTTCAGACAGATGCATTGTGGGACATTACTAATACTTAGGCCAATGTTTCTCAAATGCACAAATCAACCTGCTGTTTAAGTCTGAAATGTGTTGTTTTTGTTCAAATAAAGATCCTGCAAGTCGTGTGTATGTGGGCGTACAATTTCTTTGTGGACAGACGGACAAGAATCTCATGCCCAATTATTTTAATTGTTAGGAAAAGCATTTGTTATACACAAATGGGTGATAATGTAGTGATGTAAACATCACCTGAGGTGCATGGTTATACAGTAGAACTGCGATGTCACAGCTTTCATCAGCGAACAGAATCATTTCAATTTGGCTTAAATTTTTTCCCTTAATAGCATGACGAGTGAAACAACATCCCAGTAAAGTAAAGCCTTTGGTCTTGTGTACAAAATGAGAATAACAAAATACAGTAAGATAAAGAAATAAAAGTAAGACTAATGTTTACACCAGTGGTTCCAACCTTTTTCACTTATAAGCTATATCTACTTGTCACCCTTCAACACTGTAAGCAGGCCAAGCAAAGAATGACAGGGGGTTTTGTCTCCATGTTACTTTGTTTTCAAGGCATGAGGATAGAAGAGAATCCAGTACACAAGAAAAGAAGAGAGGAAAAAGTCAATATTATTTAGTTTTGTGTAAAAGGTTTTTTCCCTTCCCCTTAAACATCCTAAGACCCCTCAGATCTTTCTTGTTACTGTGAGTGATGACATGTTTTCAAGTAACCTGTGCCAACTTTATATTTCTGACTCCACAGAAGAGGGGGATCTTTTCAATTACCACCTGACTTGTAGCAGTAGACTCCGTGCTTGTGCTGAGGGGGTGGGAAGCCAAAGCTGCGCACCCCGGGCTCAGAGGAACCACAGTGTCTTCGTGGCTTGGTGATGGGATACCGGACGCTTCCATCGGACAGCCAGCCGGCGTCACAGTGGTCCAGGCCTGTTTGTTTCCAGGCGGCGTAGAGCTGTCCGACTTTGGCGACCTCTGCTCCGTCTTCTTGACACGCCTGCTGAGCCTCAGTCAGGTTCATCTTGTAAGAGGGCTGAAGGTAGTAGACTTCCCCTTTGAAGGAAACACATTTATTGGCGTATGAAGAGAAACTTCGGCAGGCTGGAGGAAGCTCTTTAACATCAAATGAAGTTCATCTCATTTTAACTGGCATGCATATATTCAAGCTGATATTCAAATTACATATCTATTATTCTGCTTATTTAGCTTGTAAGGTGGGAAACCTTTGCTAGAGACCATTAAGGATGAAAATTGGTGATAACTTGTGAAATATACGGCAGAATTAATCTTCTAGAAATGAACTTCAAAGGGTCAAATCAGATTTCTTTGTTGTGTGTGTAACAGCTAGTGCTCAAATAACGTTTAGGAATTTTTCAAGTGTTTTGACTAAAGTACTAATTAATGAGATGCGTCACCGTAATAAAAACACAGGTAATATAATAATAAGAATAGCTGCTTTGGTTTCAGGGTCCTGTTCAACCATTTTCACAAAAGGCCATTCTGACAGGTCCGCAGGGTAAACACAGGTGTAATCAATAAATTAATTAGGGCCCTGTTCCATTTAGGTGGGCCGAGGCCCATGTTATTGTGCCCGCTGGCTCACTCGAATGGCTGTAATGCTTAATAGACTGGGATCGTAATCAATATAATCAATAACACCTGTGTTTACTCTGCAAAATGACTGCTGTGAAAAGGGCTGATTGTGCACGCTGGCATACTGTCGCACTGAATAGAGCAATCGTTATGAATATCAGTATCTTCAACATGTGACATTGTGGGTCCCTCATCAACTCACCTTGGAGTGAAGAGGAGAAGCAGAAGACATCATAGCGATGAAGGTGCAGTTGTCGTCTGCCGTAGCTCCGGACACCCGGGGTTAGGCCGTGCCCGCCGCAGGGCACCCTGGGCCGGGTGATGGGGTACTGGACCGTCCCATCGGCCAGCCAGCCTGCATTGCACCAGTTCAGGCCCTCCTTCCAGGACTGGAAGAGCTGGGTGAAGGTGGCCAGTGTGGAGTCCTGCTCCTCACAGGCCTGCTGGGCTCCTAGGAAGCTGAGGTGGTATTGACCACCAGGGTGCTGGTAGGGAAACACCACCCCTGTGTGGAGGAATTGATTGGACACGATTACACAAAGTATGTGGGCTTCAAAGGTCAGTCACCGGGACACTTGTAGAACAAAATCATTGTTAATGTTACTAGTAACACCTGTGCTTTGAGAAAAATGCCAATAAATCAATATTGTATAACTTAAATACCCACTACTTTTAAGGCTGTTTTACTCCTATTGCTACACACACACTAGTAATAACAATGAGACTAATATTGTTAGATATGATTACATTTCTATGTTACAGAAGAATGGAATCAAGTGAGAATAATTGGTAGCAAGCAAGAAACCCTTGTAATGCATTTAATTCAGATAAAAACTTCACATTCACACAGGTGTATACCAATTCCAAAACAAGTAAAACAGGCGAAAAGCTCAACAGGCTCAAATCTCTATTTTTAAAGTGGATCTCTGAATAGAAATAAAAGCAGCCTTTGTGAAATGAGAGAAGTCAGGGTATGGACACATTGTACCTCGTAACTCCAGATGGACTGAAGTGCTCCTGTCCTCCAGTCCGTCCACCACCTCGCAGTGGTAACTTCCTGTGTCATTCAACAGGAGGTTAGTCATCACAAGCGCAGCATCTCCTGGGAAATCCTGCCTGAGGTGCACACGGCCCCTGACCAACAGACACACTGAGTTTAAACACAAACAAGCTCATGGAGAAAAGAGTAAATCCCGAATGAATCATTTTATCCCTCCAACAACCTGAAGGCCCCAAAACTACGAGTGCGGGCGCCGATGGCCACCAGCACATCTGACTCATGTCCCCCAGCAGCAGGCCGCCAGGACCACTTGACCCGGACCCCCCTTGGCGAGCTCAACTCGGGCTCATACCAAAACCTGCACGGCATGGTGGCATTGCCCCCTCTGACCGCAAACACTGATGGCTGAGCAGAGTCCACGTGGAGCTTCACGCCACTGAAGTGAACTGTAGGAAATACAGATGTTACATCTATGAATGTGGACTAACAGAACACGCATGTATTTTTTACATAAAACATTTATCCTGTGCATACTTTCTTTGTTGCCATTTCCATTGATGTAGTCATGGTAGAAGAAGTCGTTTGGGATTGTGGGGGCAGCCAGGGAGAGAAGCAGCTGAGCCCCCAACAGCAGCAGAGTTTGGAGGCAACACATCATCATCATCATCATCATCCTCATCAAGTTCTGATCCTCAAAGAAAAACCTGCTTGGCTCCTTCGTCCCTAAAATCACAGTTGAATAATGACTTATGTATGATTGCATTAGTTTTTGCACAACCTGCTGCATTTGTAACTTTAGCTGTTATGACCAGGCAGTGTCAGTAGAGGTCAGCACGACCCCATGTTACTGCGCTCTGTCTATTTTTTTTTTTTAGGAAACTGTAATTTTGCCACTAAGCATTTGAAATTTTGTTAGTTAAAATAATGTTTTATGCATTCTGACACTCCAAAAACGGCTGCTTTCAAAGGCTGATTTAAAAGAGAGAAATGTTGATTATTTGTCGAATAAGTTTTCAGCTTGGCAGGTACTCTGGAACTATTTCAGTTATTGCCATAATTCAACACCTGTGACATTGTTTGACTCG
This sequence comes from Taurulus bubalis, assembly GCF_910589615.1. Lineage (NCBI taxonomy): Eukaryota > Metazoa > Chordata > Actinopteri > Perciformes > Cottidae > Taurulus > Taurulus bubalis. The sequence goes on from NC_136592.1 coordinate 24,332,161, forward strand.
ATGTAAGATACCTGGACGCAAGGGTCTAAAAAAAGGTCTAATAGTTCGTAAAGCGAATTTCAGAAGCTCGTTTGACCAATAAAGTGACTCGTGTATTAAAGATCACAGAACATATTTGACATTGTCATTTTGTTGATTGATTTATTTTCCTCACTTACCGTAAAACACTTTGATATTCTGCTCGCGGGGCTTAAATCCTTGTCGAAAGGGAAGCTTTGATGTTGACGAGTAGAAGTCAGAAGAAGTCTTCTGGGAACAATTCCGTTTCTTCAAGAGGTCGCCGCAGGCTTTCTGGTCAAACAACAAGATGAGTCGGTGTAAGTCTCCTCCAGTCTTAATAAACCCGGTGCCTATAGTCCGCAGTGACACGTGTATTCTAACGTTTCGTTAGAGTAAGAATGCTGTGATGCTGACCTGCCGCGATCAAGCTGTCGGACAGGAATTCACCTGAGGGTGTTTCTGCAGCGAGTGAAGGGAGGACAATGATGTCCCCCATTTCATCCATCGGTATCTCACATCTAAAGTAACCATGCAAATTATGAATGTGGGGGAAACTTTTTTTATTGCCTTCTGTTTATTTATTTTTAATCAAGCGTAGATTTGTCAATATGCTTTCCTTTTCTTTTCCTTTTATTGTGTGCATTTTCCCAGCATATTCAGTTTTATGTTTGAAGGCCGTTCAGATGGCCATATCTTCTTTGGAGTATAGTAGAAATATATTTTTATCAAATGTAATAACATTTTATACTGCAAGGCAGTTTCAGTGCATTGGGTGAATTACTAACTATCTTAAAGCAAAGATGAGTTGTTTTACTTTCACAAACCCAAGTTACAGAATCACATTTTTTTTCTTCTTATTGCAGTAGGGCCAACAATAAGATTTAAGCTCAAATTGTACAGCTGTTTCTGGAGGGATAACTTGGGAGAAAACTCCACAGCTCTCTGAAAGCAGATGTTTGATGCATGACTCCAGCTGGTAGCTGTTTTTCCTTCTCCTGGAGGCTCTATGATCTTTTATAGGAAATTGTGCAAAACATACAAGAAATACACATCTACATGCAGTAAGGCATAGACACAGACAGTGAGGACAGATGTGTCCTCCGCCGTGTTCATTTCATAGAGATGAAAGCTGTTGCCAGGGGCTAAACATACCAGGACTGCGAGTTTAGCAGGGAGATGAGTGCCTAACAGGGTGTAATTACTCTTGTAAACAGCCGGCAAAAGCCCGGTAGTCCAGCGTGGAGAAGAATCCCAGCATATCTTGTTGTGTGTGAAGAAAGCAGAATGCAGCATTGTTCATATTAGAAATGTTTGAGTTTACTTCTGCTCTGAGAGCTTGAATGAAATACAAAGTCTTACTGTACCTCCCTCTGCTGTTATCTTTGGGCAGCATTATGTTAAAATTATATCAACTTCTGTACACAGAGATGTTTTCCAAATGGACAGTTCCTCTCCTTCACTGCTCTCTTTTTGTCCCCTGTATGTGGCCTCAATGACCAGTCTGCTCATGCAGAACATTTGGTCAGACATGGACATTGTCTGACCAAATGGGACTCTTATAGTCAGCAGTTGGAAATAAACTATTATGTAACTGGTGACATTCAGTGTATCAGCTCATACTACAACGTGACAAAGAAATGTGTTGTGTCTCTTGAAACAGCAAAAAAAAACAATTGCATTTTTTAAAATATTTAATCAATGATCTCAGTTCAAGACCAACCATGAATAATAATAATAAAAAAAGAATGTAAAACAATGTTAATTTCCTACACATCTTTCTACATATTTCACATTTATTGTAAAAAATATTGAATTGTAATGAAACTATTAGTTAGTTCTATAAGTGGAAAAAAATCAGCGGAAATGTGTAAAGAAAACATGAAAAGTCCAACATTTGATTGACAGATTCTTTTAGGCTGCAGTTCAAATTTTAACAATTATATTTTCCACTCTTGGACATGATCTCTTCCAGGATTGTTCGAAATGCTAAAATATTATTGCACGGGCCCTGCGTCATTTGTGCTCATTTGTCATCTGTCCTCCGCAGACTGTTAAAACTAAAAGATGGGGTTGCTAACTGGTTAAAACTAGCAATTTAGCTTTGAGTACAACTGGAAAAGGTGAAGAGCACTACTATCACGTCTACCGACCTACGAGAACCTGAAATCAGGAGTAAATAACATGAACCAAGAGCAAATTTTGTTTTTATCCAAAGCTATTCAAATTCAACTTATTGATACTTCATACAGGACTCTGCATGTCAAACAACGTGTCAAAACAATGTTATCGACATCAACATTAAAGTTAGAAAGTGCTACAAGTGTCACAGTCCCAGCAGCCAACAGGACCTTTATTCCTCTGCTGTGGTTTGAGGAGACGGAGCCACCGGATGAGGACGGAGCACGGTCAGACGGCTGATGCACGAGGCTCTAATCATCGCAGCCCAGCAGCTCCATGCGCAGAGTGATGCGCTCGTGCCACTCCCAGGGGACGACGCGGACGTACCGGGCGTAGAACGGAGACTCGAATAGATTCTTCTTGTGGGCGTTGTTGTCAATGTTGCCTTGGAAAAGCTGCAAATAAATTGTAAGGTTATGGTTAAAAGGGGAGGAGGAAGGAAGTGGGCACACTGCAATGAATACATCCACCAAACATCTTATTGACCAGACCATCAGGGGTTGTTAATCAATGCGAGCTGTGCTCCCTTCTGACAACACCACGACCCAGATCATTACAGCCCCACCCAGACATTCATAGCTTTTCAGACAAAGCCCCCCGGGCAGCATCATTATATAATGAGCCGACTGCTGCTCGGCACTGAGTAAAAACATCAAAGCTACAGTTTTATTGGATCATCTGGGTCCAGCTATTGTAACTAAAAAAAATGTCCTAGTTCTCTCAGAGATAGAAGCTACGGCTCCATTTCTCCAGCAAGAGACATACAACAAATGTCATCCAAGGGAAAGAGAACAGAAAAGGGAGCGGACATGTTTGACTTCTTTTGACAAACTTTATGTGTGAAAAGAGGCTTTGCATTGAAATGAGACTCATTTATGAAGACATAAATACACCGTATACTGTATTGGACATTTACATGAGTCTGACCTTATCATTGCCGGTGTTCTCCTGCTTCACCGTACTCCATAACTCTCCATCGTCACTGTAAGCAACTTTGAACAGTGTCACAAACTGCAGCACCCCAAAGTCCTTGGCCCCCTGAGTGATGATGCCTGTGAGGCGCTTTGTCTTCTCTAGATCGACCTGGTGAAGGAACAAAGGACACAGTTATACTCTGCAATGGCTTTGAAGGACACTTTTACCAGTAGTGATTTATTTTTTCCCCTCACCTGGATCCACTCTGAGCGGTTGTTGTGTGCAGGAGACCAGGCGTTTGTCTTTCCCTGCTTATCCAGTCGGGCGAACTGAGGGTGCCACGTGAAGGTATCAATGCCCCACGTGCGGAAAGAGCTGGAGGCCGAAAGCTGCCCATCCGAGACGAGGCGAGACTTCATTCCCAGAGGCTCTGAGCAACCTGCCGTGTTTGAATAAACTGTGAATCAAAAGCAGACGGAAAGAGGGAGGGTGGGGAAGCCCAAAGCGAACGAAAGAGGAAGAGGAAGAGGAAAGAGAGAAATACACCCGAAGAAATTAAAATTAAACTTTCATCCATCTGAAAAAATATTCAGAAGAATGTGATTGATTCAAATCATTTTTACACCCGAGATTGACCAAGAGGAAGGAGCAGAAAGAGGCGTACCGAGCAGAAAAAAGTATGCACAAACAAGTGTCCACCATCCACCATGTTTCTGTGTAAATGTGCTAAATGTTATGTTTGAAGAAGGACAACAACATGGAAGTGTTTTTTTTTGTCTTGCTCTGTGTGTGTGTGTGTGTGTGTGTGTGTGTATGTGTGTATGTGTGTGTGTGTGTGTGTGTGTGTGTGTGTGTGTGTGTGTGTGTGTGTGTGTGTGTGTGTGCTTGGAATTGCTGCTTTAACTGTTGCACAGTGAGGTCTCCACACAGAATACTGTCTATACAGTACATTTTTCTATCCAATGGCTGGATGGAGTTAAAATAAAGTCTTCGACTGCCTGTTTGCTTTTCAGTGTAACCCCAGCCAGAAGAAATCCACACAGTAAAACAATAGACAGAGGAAAAGTTAAACAACAGAGACTGCTTTAGGGAATATTATATATATTTATGAAAAAAAAGACAAAATGGAAAGTTCCCAGAGGCTTTAACTTGCCTCAACTTGAACTTACTTTTCAAAAACATCACATTTGTCGTAATAACAATAAGATAATAAATCATCAACAAGTTTCTGTACTTGCTGTGCGCATTTAAATGATAACCGGATGTTTTCTGTGTGTTTACCATTGAGTTCACAGCCCACCAGCTCCATGCGCAGAGTGCAGGCCCTGCGGCAAACCACGGGGATGATGCGGATGTACTGGCCCACGATAGGAGGGTCAAAAAGGTTGGTCTTGGTGCTGTCGTTGTCTGCGTTGCCGGTGAAAACCTGCAGCACACCGACACAGGAAATTAGGCGAGTATCTGAAGAAAGAGAAGCTTTCTGCTGGTAAACATTGACAGTAGCTTGTGTTAAATAAAAAGGGAGATCTTCTGACCTTGTCCCTCCGTTGGCCGTCCACTTTGTAAGTGGTGTAAGCGTTTCCATCGAAGCTGCTCGCCACCTTGAAGACCTTGATGTACTCCGACGTGCCCATGCGACTGGCACCCTGAGTGATGATGCCCGTCAGACGCATCTTTTTCTGCATATTTATCTGTTGTCAACAAGGGAACAAGTGTAAGTCAGCTTCCCAGCTCTCGGTCATCAACCTGGTGATTTAAAAGTGCTCGGTTCTCCCACCTCGATCCAGGGGTTCCTGTCATGGGCGGCTGACGTCCAGGCATTGACGATGCCCTGGTTGTTGAGTCGAGCCAACTCCGGGCCCCAGCGCTGAAGACCCATAATGCCGTAGTGCAAAGAGGAGGCTGAAATCTGGGACTCCACGATCACTCCTCCCTCCATCCCCAGCAGAGAAACACAACCTGGGACACAGCATTCAAATGTTATCAAGCAAGTTACTACACTTTCTCCTGTTTGCGAGTATGATTGAATTTCATTTTTTTCTTCTTTTTTTTGTACCTCTCTATAGTGTGTTAAAAAAAACTTTACGCACTTTATTGTGTAGTTTTCCACTCAAAATAGTTGTAACTTATGCTTGACTAACCATTAGCAGTACTAGTAAAATAAAAATAAAAATAAAACGAACAGTTGAACGTACTTAGCTGGCACTGCTTTCCAACATACGGTGAGGGGCAATGGCACGTGTAGTCGCCATCGAGATCTCGACATACCGCTCCATTCTTACAGGGCTGGTTGGCACAGTCGTTCACATCTGAAAAAGAGACAGCAACCCGTTGCCTTATTTTCAGCTCCTCAAACTAACTTCATTCAGGAATCACAAAAAAGATGATCGTTAGAGATGTGGCGCACACCTGCAGCACAAACGGACCTCAGACAGAGAACGGAGGGAGGTTGAGGCAGGTGGAGGGCCACAATAGCCTAACTTTGTCTCTAACATAAGTAGTTTCTCTTAAATTGTTCACGATGACAAAAAGGCCCCCCGAGGGCAGCACTGAGGAGGCGGGACAACCTTGGCAACCAGCTGAAAAGACTCAAAGGTCACGGTTGATAATTGTAATTCTGTGCTATGACTCGATGAATGTGAACATACACAGGAGATTCTAGGAGGTTATAGCCCTTCATCATCATCATCATCAACAAACTGTTTATGTATTGTGGACTCTGTATACAAATAATAAGAACTCTGATATTCGGACAAACAGGGCTATATATATATTAATATATATGTATGTATATATATATATATATATATATATATATATATACATATACATATACATACACATGAGTCAATAAATGTCATATGCACGGTTTCCCAGCTTTGTCTCGATCTACTTAAGATCTTGCTTCTCAAACAAACGCCTTCATTTCCTCCACAGTAGCAATAGCAACAAAGCAAGTCTGTGATCACTGTCTGTCTTCCTTTTGAACACTGAACACGTAATGCTTTCTAATATCCACTAGGTGGCATGCTGGAACAACATGTTTTCATGGTTTATCCAGTTCAGTATGATGTTTGTGCTAAAAGGACCTACATATTTTTACCTACAAAAATTTGAGTCCACCGGGTAACTGCAGGTCACAAGCTGATAAGAAAATCAGCAGTGCTTTTTTTGCTGGAAGAACTGTACAGCTCTACTTCCTGTTGCTTGCTAATCACAAGTAGCGAATCACAGCCAACTGAGTCGATCAATGTGTGTGTGTGTGTGTGTGTGTGTGTGTGTGTGCGCGTGTGTGTGTGTGTGTGTGTGTGTGTGTGTGTGTGAGAGAGAGTCAGTGATGAAACACAAAGCTAATATTTGTATCTGTTGATGTCACAAAAACATCTGTATTCAGCTGATACCGGAAATTTGCATTAAAATGTTGTATCTATTCTACTAACAATCTATCATATCTATATATTTAGCCGACAACAAAATAATATCATATTTCAACCATGTCCCTGAATTAATCCAATCATGGAAATAAAAAGTAGGAATAGAACTGGACTTGGTGGTAAAATACAAGTCAGAATAGCACTGGGCCAGATGGCAAGATCCTTTTTGTTAAACTGGTGGCTGTGTATAAAATGGGAGGAGGCTCAGATTAATCTCCACTAGGTGGCATGCTGGAAAAGACCAAATTGACCAAATACAGGCAATACTGCATTCTCTTTTTGGCGTATATGCATTAGAAGGAGACACAGATTAAAATGTTTTTGGCTTGAAACGTCTTTTTAAAGAAAAAATAAAGAGAGAGTTATTAACTAAAATCGGACAAGCTCCCTTGACAGTAAGCTGAAGTTAAGCTCCCTTCTGAGACAACGCATAACTTCAGTTTCCGGTCTTCTATCGAGCCTCGCAGTGTCCTGCTTCGATGTCCGATCAAAATACCACATCTGGAATATCAGTCAGCTTTATTCTGCACTGAATGTCACCAATGCACTAAAATTATCCTAAAGTATTTAACTGTGTTTTTAGCCTTTTTGTTTACATTCTGGTGAATATCTATCATGTAAAGTCCTGCTGCTTTGGTTAGCAATTAATTTCCGAAATTTAAAGACAACAATCACCTGGATTACTCTTAATACAGAAGAAAACGTTTGAATCTGCTGATTATGAGCCAAGATCTGTTAAACAGTCGTACAAACTACAAAATAAGATCCCAGAGGAAAGTGTTAGGTTAAATGTAACTTGTCCAGCCTTATGTCCCCTCTCTCGCTAACTCTACCAGACTTTAGAACTAAATCAGATGACAGTTTGACATATTGCCAGATGGGTCACTTTAATTGCTTTTCCCGTTAACACTAAGAGGATTGGTCACAACTTATAAACAAATGCCTGTTTGGCTGTGACAAGACTGGCACAACACGTCTAATAACACTGAGAAGCAGGTGATCCTACCGAGAGAAGGGCCGTGAAATAGCCCTCACATGTTTTGGCAACACTGTTAATATGTCAATTAAATGCAACTATTGCTATCTTTCAATGTCACTTTGCATCTGAAATATACTATTAAAAATTCCCACACATCATTAGATGTAACTGTGACTTTATTTATTTATTTTACTTTTTATTTTGCATTTTCAATCCTTGAAATTTAAATTAATAAACATAATAAAATAATGGTAAATAATAAAAACAGTAGTATTAGTATAAATAGTTTATCTTATAATGAGTATAAACAGTATAAACTGACATTCATATCAGAGCAGGATTTACAAGTTGGCTTAGCAGTGTTATTCTAGTGGTACAGCTCGGCTTTGTTACCACAACCCCTCTCAGTTGTTCAAGCATCTAGGTATAATGCAGCACAAGTCCATCTTCTTGTGAAGATATCTATTGTCATTTGTAACCTTGCAGTAATTGTTTCCATTGTATGAACTTGTTTTAATCTCTGTCTCCACTGAGTTATGGTTGGTGGTTTTGCATCCTTCCAGTTCACAGTTATCATTTTCCTGGCAATCAATTAAAGTATACGCAAAATATACCTCAGATCGGTGTCTCCTAAATATTTCGGTATAGACCCCAGCAGAAACATCAATGGATCTGAGGGTACCTCTACTTCGATGATTTTATCAATTTCTGCTTTGATATTTTTCCAAAACCCTTGAACTACTGGACAGTCCCAAAAGATATGCGTGTGATCTCCTATTTTTCCACATTTTCTCCAACATTATGAAGCCGAAGGATCCTTCACATATGAAGAGATTATAAGAGGTCTATTGAAATATCTGATTTTTATTTTCCTGTCAAATTCTTTCCACAATTGGCTATTGATTCCTTTATGATGTTTGTTGCACCGATCTTCCCACATTTTATCTTTAATTATAACATTTCATTCCAATTCCCACTTCCCACTAACTATGACATTATGTCTGTGCATTTACTCTACATAATATACAGGACAGATTAAACCTCATTCCAACAGTCCAGCCTGTGACGTCTGACTGAATCAAAATTAGAAAATGTTTGGGAGTAGACGGCCACAATGCAGGAAGACTACAATTGGTGGTCAGGCTGTGGGCTCGAGAGGCAGAGCTGTTCATTCACCAAAAAAAAAAGCCTTTTTCAGTAATAGCAAGAATCAAAGTCATTCCTATGACTTTTTCTTTCAGCAGCCTTTCACACAAAGCTTATAGTTGTTTCAATTCCAAATTCTAGAGTTCAGAAACACTTCTTTTACTCCAGAATATTTCAGTATATCAGTTTCACACCCGAGGAAAACAATCCTCTATTTCCTTCCTTTTCTAATCATTATCCCACTGATGAACCTAACATTCTGCAATAATTCCAAGTAATTATATTAAGAGGATGTGATAGAATACCCCTGTATCAGTTTCTTCTTCATCTGATTTGGTCAAGCTTGAGCACAAACAGTTGCAGCGTTGAACCTACGTGGAGGGGGTCTGCATGCTAAGAGACTTGGAGTGGTCTTTTACTAATTAGCCGAACAGAATGACCGCCGAACCCGCTGAATGAGGCTCTTTCATGGAAATGCTGAGACGGACTACACACCTCTTTCCCCGCTGATGACGTGACGGGATGGAAAATGCTCACGAGGAAGTCTGCTGAAAGTGGAGCCCACTCTGCTATTTGTATTACTCTGTGCCTGTCGGCTAAAAATGTGGCTAGACATTCTCTCTCACTTACTCTCATTGGCTTGCTTTTTGTTGTTGTACCTCAATGCGTGTCAGCACTTAATGGTTAAATAAAAGCTTTCCAAATTAATTGAATAGATAGCAAAACATCTCTCTCAATAAACTGACAACTGACAATACAAACGTAAAGATATTTATGGCTAATGTAAAAATTAATGTAAAAATGTGAATCCACAGGGCAAAAGAGGGGCAAAAGAGGCAACAGACTTATTGCAACAGCCTTATGAATCATATGAGACTTATGAATCTTATGAGGCAACAGACTTATGAATCACATCCACAAGTAACTCACTGATCTGGCAGTGCACTCCCTCGAAGCCTGGCTGGCACTTGCAGACGTACTCATTGAAAACGTCTCCTCGTCTGGTCGGAGTGATGATCTTGCACGACCCATCATTTTTGCAGGGGTTTGGGCTGCAGGGTCCTGAGAAAGACGGAAGAAGGACGAGAATCGGTGTAAAGCATCTGATGTAACCGTGCTTTTCCCTCCAAAAGGTTCCACTTGTTCGTACCGATCTCTGTCAGGTTGCAGGTGTCTCCCCCGAAGCCATCCATACAGATGCAGATGAATGGATCCTCTCCTATCCCGGTAACACATGTTCCTCCGTTATGGCAAACATTCACCTCACAGTAGTCACCTGAGTAAATGAGAGAAACAAGGAGTTTAAATATATTTAAATACACTTGTCCCTTTCACATTACACTTACATTTAACTTGTTTAAAGTACTGTTATCTGTGTGTCTGTGCACTTTATTTTAATTTGATATTCTATTGTAAATGTAATTGTAAATTTAACGTGCTATTTCTTGTACTGTGTTTATTGTATGTGAAAACATACAGTACGTGGCAATAAATGGTTTTGATTCTGATTGCGGTTAAAAAAATCCCTTCATCCTACCAGACCTCAACACAGCTACTGCCGATGCAATTTGCATTTGACCCATTTTGTTGTGCAATGATGGTAATGAACTTGTTACCATGAATACCAGGGACACCAATGTCTCCCCTGCCAGTAGCTGGAGACCGTGCAGAGCAGCTACAACACATGTTGTTGTTTTGCATCACTTGCTGGTCTGTGAATGGGGAAACACTTTGCCCCCTGATGTTGTTATGTATCGCATAAATGTAAGCCACAGCTGAACAGAACAAGCTCCCACTCATTCTCGAGAGGTCGTCACAAGTCATTCGTTAAATAGAAGAAAATAAAGAAGATTGAGAGGTGAAATCATAGCATCATCACCAAATCATTCCTGAAAAACATTTTAAAAGGTGCCCTCCAGCAATTTAGTAGTGTACTTCCATAAAGTTGGGGGATTTAGGAGGAGATTTAAACAAAACAAAACAGAAGAGTCTGAGATATCCTAATTTAAAATCCCAAGTGTACAAGAGGTCACCAAAATACAGGATCCCACATACCCAATAATTTGTGTCAATAGTGTATTTTGTTAGACTGGTAGAAGGCCAAGTCTTTCAAACTCCATGCCCCCACACACACCCAAACCACAATAATCCTGATGACATCATCAGTGCTGAGTGCTGAGTCACAGATCCTGGCTAGATTAGGGAAATTATGGTAAAGGCCGCCAGTGGGAGCGGCAGGGCACAGATTTATGAGTCACACTGAAGCTGTCAAATATACAAGGCCTCATAATCTTTGTGTTTATAAGAAAAAACAAACTGTTGAGTCACTATAGATGCCACGTCAGAGTCATTAAAGCTCTGAGCAACAAAAGGTGGAACTTTCTTGGAGGAAATGTGTGAATGCTGCAGACTGCAAACTCTACAATGAGGCCTCAAACATGATTTTTGTCACCGTTCTCTAACTGTTGTTGTCAAACCTCTCAGAACGGACGGAGCAGACTGCTTCGCTGAAGAAGATACATGTTGCAGTGTGAGAACAAATCTGAGCCTTTTGACAGACTGACCAGAGGAAACTATTTAAACAGCAAAAGTGAGAGTCGTTAAATTGTAGTTTAAAATGTAGTTTAATGTTGTTAATCCTAAAAAAAAAGAAAATCACCCTATGAATAAATGTTGGAATGTTAATTATTTGTCTTTTTCCACTCTATATTTAAGGAATGGTGTCCTTTTAAGAAAAGCTAGCATTTCTTGCATAGATCCTGAAATGAATATTTGGTAATGGATTAGTTTTAATAGAACATCTAAAAGATGTAAACAAATAACACATTTTGTATGTAGCCAACCCTGACAACAGAAGGTGTCCATGTGCAGGATTAAGAGCTTGCAGGATTAGCCAGGGTACACATGCGGGCAGCTCTTTCAGGAACGAGCAGTTACACAACATGACAGAGAGGCTCAGGACACAGCAGCCCACCTGACTGACAGGTGGGTAAAGAGCAAAGCAAAATAGACCTTGAATGTACACAAACATGTATCATCTGAAGAACGGCAGCCAAAGCAATGACAGCCAAAGTCTCCAAATTTGGCAGCATTATAAGTGCTGCAGGTTGGACTAAAGTTAGGTGAGCGGACAGCTGGTTTGTGTTGGCTCCAGACAAGAGCACATATGGTGTTATTCTCCTCTCCATCGGGCCACCTGTTTGTGTGACCACAAAGATGCCCACAGGGACAACAACACATACAAATGTAAGCTTGAATAAAATGTGTAGAAGTCTTTTGTTCGCAGGAAATAATTACATTTACTACTGCAAGTAACATCTATTTTTACAAACCTGCCTCTTATGATACAATCACTGGGTAAAATAGTACTTTGTAATAACAGAGCTTCACACGTAATAACAGAGTAGTCTCACATTTAATCACACATTTTACCGTGACAATAATAAGATGGCATGTTGGGATGAAAGACTTACAAATTACATATTGGCTGTGTTCTGGAAAAAAGGCATATTTTCATGAATGAACCTCTGAAAGTATTTCATGGGTAATTTGGTGATGGGACATGATAAAGAAGAGAACATTGTAATTATGATATATACAAAAGACATTTGTAATCCAGTGGTTGATTACGAAGACAAACCTGTTGCACAGTTCCCTTTATGTCATTGAAGCCTCAACTTTGACCATCACCAACAGACATCGAAACCCAGTAGGGAAAAAACTAAACTGGATCCTCATGAGTCAGTAAAAGTAATAGACCTAGTATGAACTGATGGGTCAACTAACTACCTAATTGTGATATAGAAAAAAATGCTATGGAAAATACGACTAGGTAGGGATGTCATAGTTCTCTGCCAAAGTTTTCCATGGGGATATTTGGGTAAAATAAAGTCTGGTGTTAGAAGTTAGAAAACGATGAGACTCTAGTCCACCACATAAACAGACAGCAGGAGTTCTGAATGAACGCGATTAAACAGATTCGTGTCGATGGTTTAAAAAAGACTTACCTCTGACTGAACACAGGCAAAGTATGAGAGTTAATGATGTAAACGTAGCTGTCAATACAATTCCGGGACGTCTCATGGTTGTTTACTCTTACTTTGTTTGTTCCGCACGATTGTTTGTTCGCAGCGCTGAACGTCTAACTAATGCTGCCTTAAAGTGCTGTCGGAAATATCGGAACTCCGACTGGGATATGAAGGAAGGACGAAGGGGATGAATGAGGGAGCTGGGATTTTTCGATAATACCCGATTTAAGGACATGTGACGTTACATGGGCGGAGAGCTCGCCTGTAAACAAATCGCCACAGTAACGTTTCCTTGCTCAGAATGGCATACAATAAATAATTGCCATATTTGACTTACAGGGTTGATTTGTGAGGTGCTACCCCCAAACGTGCGATTTAGGGAGAGAGGCGTAAAAATTGGAGTGAGCTAACAATTCTGTACTTCGGATTAATACAATCCCCGTGGGAAAACTCCGCAGTTGACCCTTGCCAATTATTTAGGAACACAGAAGGCACCATCCAACTCCAGTTCTGAGGCCAGAAGTGTTTATGTAGGTTGTAAGTATACATCAAATTGTCAAAAGAATAGTCTACTTTACTTTGCATTATTGTTCTGTTTTCACAGGCGACCTAGCACAATTACACTTCATTTGACAGTTTATACATTATGCATTACTAGGGTCATAAAGGAATCTGTTAAACTCTGTCGCCATCACGTGGATATTATGTTGTACTTGCAACAGGAATCCCATCTTCTCGAGTGTGTCCTCTTACGACTGGTGAGAGTGACTTAAGACTCATTGGTCACTTCAAAGCTGTGATTAATTAAATAACTTCCCATACAGCAGTGAATTGTACGTGCAGAGTAACACGCTCTTGCAAATCTACACTACATGCCGTGTAGTGTATGTGTGTGTTCCTAAAGTTGTGAATTAAATACAATTTGTATTTGTTGCTATATAAATCATGTTCATCCATCAGGTGAGCCTATTAATTATAACAACATCTGCTAGCTAGTGCATGCCAGTATATGGAGATTAGTGTTTAGTTGAATATTATGTAACAGGTTTTTGTCCACGTTCGTGTCACGTTCATAAAACGTTTGTGACTTTTTTAAGAATGTTTCTGACTCTCTGGAACGCTGTCATAAAAAATATATATAATAATTAAAAAAAGGATATTCTACGGCCAAAATATACATCACAAATGGTGTTTAAAAAAAATGACATTGTAATGTTTCACAGACAAGGGGCGTGGAAAACAAGCTCAAGCGGGACGTCACCGTCCGTTTCAACCAATGAGAGCCAGTATGCGCGAGCCGCTGTTGCTGTATTAGAGTGCGTACGTCCAGGAGCTAACGCTAACGCTTTGCTTTACAGCACCGCAGACCGACACAAACAAACGACATGCCACGAGTATGAAATAAAAAGCCTGTCGCCTTCAAGCAGCAGGGAGCTGATTAATTTTCATAAAAGGAGGTAAGTAGCTTAAGTTAAAGATGTTGCTTCTGTGTTTTGGTGCCGCTGCTCAGATGATGCTGGTCGAAAACGTAGCGTTAAATTAACAGTCGAAATGTAGACAGTTAGTGACTGCCTGTTAAAAAAAGATAAGAAGAAAATAAGAAAAATTAGGCAATATAACGATAATTAAGAAAGAAAACAAGGCTAACGTCAATGCGCCAAATATCCAGGGTTGCCAGCCAACTGGTTCTAAAAGACGACATGAACCAGCAGGGCGAGAGAAGATGCGCCGGTGTTTCGGTCTAACAGGAGACCGTGTTAACTGACGACTTTGAGCCGCACGCGTCTGTTGTCGTAGTTACGACAGCTGTTGGAACTAGGAAGAGAACGCGTAGCTGTCCTCGTGAATGCCGCATTGTTGAATATGTCAATACAGTGTTAAACCTCCTCATATAGGTTACATCGTATGTATCGTATACAAATGAAACGATGCGGCGTTCACGAGGACAGCGGCGTGTTCTCTACCCATTCCTAACAGCTGCTACGACAACAGACGCGTTCAGATGAAAGTCACCAGTTAACAGGGTCGCTTGTTGAACCGTAACACTGGGGATTGCTGGCCTGCTCCCAGACAAACACAACACAAATGTTCAGGTTCATTTCCTGTCTTTTGCGTCCAGAAATGTGCCTTTTTATCAGCATCGTCTCGCTGTGTGAGCTCGCAAAGAGCAACCGACGTCCGTATTCGTGCCCTTTGTGTCTGTAAAGTCATCTTTGCTTGTTCTCAGTCGTGACAAAGAGCGAAAAGCTAATGTTAGCAGCTGATCTGAGGCCACATCGGATCGCATATTGAGTGACACAGCGTGGCTTATAATAGCTCACACTTTGTCTTGGCATTAGCAAAGACGGATACAGTTACTCGCTGGTTTTGTTTTCCGTGCATGAGACAGGGTTTAGGAGTGTGGATGTGGGGCGGGTCATTTAATTACGTTAATTTTATGCAGCTGGGGGTAATTCTGGCACCATGTTTGATTGGACAGTAGTTTACAGTTGGGGTTAATATAAATCCATTACTTCTAAAGACAGAGCCTGGCATTATTATGTAGGTGGAAATCGACATTCAACGTGTGTGAGAGCAGTGGTGGCAGCTGTTCCTCTTTTGCAACACGCCACTAATAAATGAATAATACACTGAATTGCATTAAGCATACTGTATGTAAGCAGATAAATATACCTGCTCCTGGTACCTCTTGAGGGGGTTTAAGGTCAGAGACACTGGTGCTAAGCAGTATTACATTGAGGTGGACTGATTGTGTTTTGAGAAGGACCTGAATCAAGAAAAGCAAGTAACTCTCAACAGTCGATAAGCTTTGAATAGTGTTTTACTTCATAGATGACTTTTGATCCTTTTGGATAATGCATTTAATTACTGAATGGTGACCTCATGCCCCCAGGTGCATCTTATCTAGTCATTTTTTGACAAGACCCTGGAATAAGAGGAAAGTAGTTGAGGCATTTATATGTGACTTAAATCAGGATTTAAGGACACATGGAAAATAGTACAGGTCAATCACTATAATCAAAGGGTCATAGCATTTTTTCTGTGTTTGTCTTTAGGTTCGACCACATCACTGTGACTTCATCTCTTCACATTTTCAAACCTTTGTAGTTGTTGTTGAAGGCTAACTTCAACATAAAATGTAAGTAATGGTAACATTACAGCTCTCCATTTTGTTCCTGTGTAATATATCACTATCTGTACCAATGATAACAATGCATAGTTAGTTTTTATGTGAATTTTATTTGCCTACTTCATTATAACAATGGAAAACAGTCATATTTTTATGAAATCACACTAATGACTAAAGTAATGTCAGCACCTCTATCTTTAATGTTGTGAGGCTTCCTTTTGACACTTTGTAAACTGTAATGTAATTAAGGCGAGTGTATTAAATAAGTGACTGTGCTTTATCTGACTGAGTCGCTCTCACTCTATATAGCTACAGATCTGTCGCTGCAGCACCCTGGGCACCGAGAGGAATATTTAGGTCAGTCAGACATCATCAGAAATGTCCATGTCTTTGCTTTATCCAATCGCCGCCTAATCACTGCGAACCACACACTTATTAAAATAATTGTATTATTTTGTACTACTCATGGGTGTTTTTAAAATATTTGATATTTAAATGATGAAAAGCTGTGCAAATAGTTGTTAAAATGCACCTCTTAAATACGCAATTTGCTGCATATTTGTGAATTTATTTATGACTGAAATAGGTTAATTGGTGTTTCACGTGGGAAAGCACTGAAACAAATGTGGGCCACTGTTTTTGTTTTTCCAGATAATCATGGACACCCACGAGTCAAATGTGCACACCATCTCTCCGGAGCTGCCGGCAATGTTCGATGGCATGAAGCTGGCGGCGGTCGCCACTGTGCTCTACATCCTCGTCCGCTGTCTGAACCTCAAGAGCCCCACTGCACCCCCGGACCTCACCTACCAGGACACAGCCCTCAACCGCTTCCTTCTCAAGTCCTGTCCTCAGCTGACCAAAGAGTGAGTTGCGTTCGCAGCTCTCCTCCGTCTGTCACTCAAAAGCGTTTCCGTGGAAACGGCATTGCTTGTTGGCCATCTGGGGCTGTGAGCGAAGGTAGCTGTCTGGCGGTGGTCCATCTGTCATCAGTGTTCCTGAGTGTTTCTGTACCAGACATTTCTGGCCGTACCATCAGCTCTGCCATGAATTCAACAGCAGGCTGTATTTTCGGGATTATCCCAAAGGTAGATTGGGTTGTCACACTTACAAATATAGACTTGTTCACCGCAGGGCACTACATTTGCATATATGACGATGCAAGTCTCCCCCTCAGGCAACTCTGATGACTCCTTTTAATTTTAATATTATAACTGGGTTTATAATGACTGATGCAAACCATTGGTTGTTGATGATGCACGGTAGTGGGAGGCAGCTTTCCTTGTGCATGCTAAACCAGGTTAGTAGCTGGGCTCTAATGTCCTGTATGTTGTGGTAAACCCTGTACCTGCCTTTAAACAAAGTTAACTTGATTGTTTTTCCTGGATGAGCATCACTGTCCGTCTGCTGGTGTTGTAATACGTTCAGCTCCGTAGGGTGGCTCTCTTCAAGGTTTCATCACGAGTGCCTGCTTGTATAACCGATTGTTACGGAGCCATTTGCCTTTCAGCTGCAGTGTCAGTGAATCATAAGGCCACGCTGGTGTTTACATTTGCGACTGGTTTATTATCATTCCCTCCTGAAGAGCCATATTTTGCTCACAGAAATGCTTGCCCTGGTGAACAGTTGAACTGAGATGACTTAAGTCCTGGAAACATGTCGCCATGGTTGATGTTGCTGTTGGCATCGTCCGCGTTGTGTCTCTGTGTTGTTTAGAAGTCATGTTTTTAACCCTGCTGTGTTGTATAAAGGAGATCAATTACACAGTGGAAAGCATAGGAGAGCTGTTGTGTGGTTAACATAGTTAACAGACATTTTGTTTCGCTGTGTTTGGGAATGTGCACACAGGGGTGTTGGCTAATGGTGAGGACAATCCAGAACAAATACCTTTTCCTTAAAGAACATCTTGGTGTTGGCATGATTTCTTTTTTCAGCGACAGGAACTTACTTGCCTTCAGTAGTTTAATTTGTCAAAGAAACATGCCTCAGCGGATTGCAGTATTATGCAACTTGTTTTAATATGTGTCCTTGATGTTAAAGCAGCTGTGATGTTACAAACAGTCCAATAGTTAACTGACTCTATTGAAGTATGTTTCTGCCTTTATTTAGTCTGGTATTGGTCGAACACTAACAAGAGTCAAAAATTTAAACTAGAGCAATAAAGATTGTTGAGTTCTTTTTAGAAAAGCAAATTGTCAGGACAAGCCATTTAGTCGTTATTATTTTTTGCAAGTAGTTTTAAGTCTGGACTTTGAGTCTGGACTTTGAGTCTGGACTTTGAGTCTGGACTTTGAGTCTGGACTTTAAGTCTGGACTTAAGATCTTTGCTTCATCAAACCACAGTGGCGCATCTGTTTCCTTTTCCGTTGCTGTGAGGAACCACAGCACACATGACTGGTGTTACCCTTTTTAAAAAAAACAGACTGAGATTAAAATTCAAACAAAAGGTTCACCTGCTACTCCCAAAATCTTTTTTTAATTTAATTTAATTTCTTTTTTGACTCGAAACAAGTACATTTTTTAATCTCCCAAATTTTGATCTGAGGTTACTCATCAGCAATATTTGTAAATTGTGAAGAAGTGAAACTCCTTCACTTACTGTACCAGTAATTAGAATTGACAAAACGTTTTTAAATTGGTTTTATTTTGAAAACTATATTAATGAAAGAGAAAACAAAACATAGAAAAAAATTGGTTTGCATTTAAAGTTATCTGTTGCCTCCTGTGCATGGATTCAACTAACCTGGCAGTGTGCTTATCCTCCTATCCACATTACAACAACAAGGTCATCCTCTTCCTGGACTCGTTGATTAAATCGTCTAGAAAACTCTGGTTAAGCTTCAAATTACAGTGCACGCTGGAAGTGATTACATTATCACCAAATGGAAGTATTACTGCTCTTTGATTGACAGCTCTCTTATGTAATTGTGCAGTAATTGTTGGGCGGCACAGTAAGAGATGAGGCAACACGAGGTTGAAGGCCTTGTGGAACTATTGATGTAACTGAACCCTTTGTGCTCTGCTGCTACTTGCTGTCTCTGTGTTTTGTTCTATGTACTATAAACACAACAGCTGGTATCCATGTTGCGTCTGTGCTGCTTTACTTTACGGTTATGCTGATCTTGTTTATAACAACTCACCGCCTCAAAGATGGCCCACTCTTCACCTCATTGTAAGAAAATCTAACAAGATTTCATATAGGATGTTACTGGGCACAAGTTGGATTTGTACTGTTGTTAAATGTGTGTGTGTGTGTGTGTGTGTGTGTGTGCAGATGTAGTTTGGTATTTAACTGAACCTATGATAACTTAAATGTTCCTCAATTTCCCCTTGAATAGATGATCTCTATACTGAATAACATTGCCTCATGAACTAAACATTTATTTATCATTTATTTATGGATGCAGCATCACATGAAAAGCCTTCAAATAGTTGTTTTGGTTGTTATTCCTACAGCTCTTATCAGCCATAATTATAATATTGCATTACTTGGTTATTCTTTGAATGATAGGACAGGCAGCTGAGGAAAACGGTGTTTCCTGTCAAATCGTCCACATTCTTTTGGTCTCACCGTAGCAAAAATATGTTTTTTCACGATAATCCACAACATGCAGTAAGGCTCAATATTTCAAAGAAATATGATGTAATCCACAGACTTTGACTCCTACAACTAACTCCTACTGACGTTTAGATGGAATTCCAGAACACACATTTAGCATAACGTACACAGCACTTGCATAGCAACAGACTGACGTTAAACATTGATGTCTATTGGGAGCATGAAGCAATCTTTAGAAAAGCTACAACAGAAATGTGACTTTTGTATTACAAAATATGTTCCAGGATGTTCATGCCTGCGTCATGAACCACAAATGCAAATGTATCTGCTCGGGATAAAATTGTGTTAATGCCATTTCTGGGAAGTAACCTTGTGCTTTTATCGACTGCATTAGCAGAATAAGCCTGTGTTTCTAAATCAAATTTAATTGAGTCCAATTTTTGTGTTTTCCAGGTACATTCCTCCCTTACTGTGGGGTAAGAGCGGTCACCTCCAGACGGCACTGTATGGTAAACTTGGCCGGGTGAGCTCACCTCACCCAAGTGGAGTCAGGAAGTACTTACCCATGCAGGATGGGGCCACTGCGACCTTTGACCTCTTTGAGCCACAAGGGGACCATAGAACAGGAGGTGACACTTTATTTTTTCTACTTTTTCTTTCCCCACTATTTTTGTTGTTGTCATTTGCTCCTAGTTGGATAATATGTACTTGTTGATTGTTATTTGGCTCTCTACTGCCATGCCAAACATATACATCTCATATATTTTGTAGTTATTTATATATTGTAATCCTGTTTCTTCATGTTGTAATTGTTCTAATGCTACATAGTCTGTTGATGTGACACCTTATGAGTGTCTGTCTGTCTGTCTGTCCTGGAGGAGGGATCCCTCCTCTGCTGACCTTCCTGAGGTTTCTCCCATTGGTTTTGGTTCCTCATATTGTTTTTCCTTATCCAATTCGAGGGCCAGAGAAAGAGGGGCTTGTGCTATATAAATACACTTGACTCAGTATGTGAGGACAGTTTTAGAGATGGATTTTTTTTTTCTTTGAATGCCTCAGTTGAACCCTGACACCCACCATTTCAACAGTGAACGCCTTTCAGAAAGCTTAAGTTTCACACTCCCAAAAAAGTAGTGTTACTATTTCCATTCTGCTTTGCAAAAGCCATATGTCGCAGACAAAAATCCTTCGCCTTTGTTATGCGTCAGCTGCAGTGCTCTTTTTTTTAAATCTAATAATCTGCCATTTAGGAGAGTGACATACTCTGCTTGCATATTTCTCACTGGCTAACGTCTCTCTGATCCTATCTTTCTGTTTGACCAGATGACATCACCATGGTGATATGCCCTGGTATTGGTAACCATAGTGAGAAGCATTACATCCGAACCTTTGTGGATCACGCCCAGAAGGATGGCTACCGCTGTGCTGTGCTGAACCACCTGGGAGCTCTTCCCAACATCGAGCTTACCTCTCCGCGCATGTTTACCTACGGTGAGGCCATAGAGCTGACTTCAGTTTCACACTCCTGTCACCTCAAAATCACTTTTTCATAATATAATCATATCTAGGGATGAAAAATGGGATGTGATTTGGTAAAAGAAAAAAAAAATGACATCCTTTTGTGGCACCGTAACTTCATTTTGATATAATCTGATTTAGTTAAAGTATTCTCAAATCAAATCTCTGTCCATAATAATGTCAGGGTAAAAGCTGAAAGGCTATGTGAGCTGGTTAGTGAACCTAAAGCTCCCAGAGTTTGATATAATTGGAGATTTAAGACCTGAGCTCATTTAAGAGGTCTGGAAGAGACTCATTTACAGCTCTGAGCTAAAGGCATCTCCGGCTAGAACTGCTGCGCAGAGAAAAAGAGCTCCGTCCTACAGAGGTGTTATGTATTGATTTGTAACTGTACTGTTTCCCTCACAGGGTGCACATGGGAGTTTGCAGCCATGGTCGGCTACATTAAGCGGACGTATCCTCAGACCCAGCTGATGGTGGTGGGTTTCAGTCTGGGTGGAAACATTGTTTGTAAGTTCCTGGGCGAGAACAGGATGAACCAGGAGCGAGTGCTGTGTTGTGTCAGCGTCTGCCAGGGGTACAGCGCTCTCAGGTGGGTTGTTTTCCTCTCATCGCGTAATTAAAATGCATCGTATCATCAAAGCTCCTTTACAACACCAGCACTTGATGTGCGCACATTTCTAAATATAAATGAAGCTCAGCATAATGCCACAAAATGATAAGTGCTTGCATTATATAATCACATGCATAGTCTACAAGTCTAAACATCTCTCCTTGGCTTTTTAATCATTCAGCTATCTTATTTACTATAAGCTTCAGTGATACACTCACTCTTTTGCTGAAGTTATCATTTAGAATTTTTTTAAATGCGAGGCAACGTTTTACATTTTTTTTGTGAACTGCCATCAGCCTTGGGTGTTGGTTACTGCTCCACACTCCAGTCTTTTTTTTATCCCCACAGTTTGCTCTAACCTTGTTGTGCGGATGTTTTTTACGTGTTCAGGCTGTGTATTTTATATTATGCATCTTAGCCTAAATCCCTTTCACTGACTACACGTCCTGAATAAACATCATGTGTACGTAGCGTGCCTTTTGTGAATCATGCAGGATAAACAAATGTATTACATTGGTTTGTTTACCACCAGTGCGTGTAAGTGTTAGAGCCACACCTTCTGTGTTTTGCATGCAGCCAGCGTCTCTTGGCAGACATGACAGGCTGGGTCTGTTCAAGTTTGGATGATGGCAGTTGGGAAGGGTGTGTCTTGTAGAGACTGGCCTTTTGTAAAATTGGATTTGCAGTTTTTTTTCTTTTTTAATGAATGCTCTGCTTACAAATCAGTATTCAGACCTAAGATGGCCCTTCTGTCAGCGTTCCTTTAGCTCTCCTTCTTATCCACAAATAATGTGATTAACAAATACATACTTTTGATTATTTTGATAGATGTATTTGTATTGAAATGCTAAAAGGCTAATTAAAAACATTCTATCTAATGGTCAGTTATTTGTTAAGTATCTTTATTTGCTGTGTTTGTTTATCCTGTCTCTGTCAGTGAGCTGCATGTCAATGCCTGACACCCTTGCTTCTCTCCACCAGGCTCTTTGTCCGGTGGATTACACAGTACATTTAGTGTGTTGTTTGGAATGTAGACAGTCTGCACAAAGCTAACTTCCTGTGTGTTTGTCTTTATCTCTCAGGGCACAGGAAACATTCCTACAGTGGGACCAGTTCAGACGTTTCTATAACTTTCTCATGGCTGACAACATGAAGAAAATCATCCTCTCACACAGGTACCAAACATTTTAGGACCTACTATAGTTTTGTATTACTGCAAAGTTCTATCTACGTTGTTTATTGCTGCTTGCCAAAAAACGGTGCTCTAAATTCTCACCAGTATAACAGACAACGTGGTTTGTCAATTCTTTAAACGTTCTCTAAACCTTTATGTAGAAACTGTGGCTCACCCTGGAGATGCATCAAATGGGTTTTCATTGCATCTTGATCAGTCATTTTGAGATTTCAACTGTAGAGGCAGACCACAGTTCCATCAAAGATCAGTGTAGTTTAGGCAGGTGAAGATTACACATTTTATTCCGCTTTAATTTACAAGAGAATATGGTTTAGGTTTAGTAGGTGTTACACTTAAAGTAAGGGACGACATGCAAGTTTTAAGGGAGGGGGTCAGAAAAAGTAGGTCAGGATTTTTTTCTTTTTTACTAAAGTGAGGGTTAGACTGTTTTTTTTTTTTTTAATATACCAAAATATTAAATTATTATTTTAATAAGTACACAATATACACCATCTTAACTTTGTTTTTGGTTAATCAAGTTGTACCAATACTGTTAAATTATTTGGAGATATTGGTTGGAGGCTATTGCAGTCTTTTTCTCGGTCAAGGAGGCGTCCAAATTAAATATTAATATCACTGTGGAGGGTCTTGCTTTTGAGCCCCCTCTACATAAACCAACATTTTTTTTTTTTTTTGAGCAGTCAGTGATTTCAACATGTTCTATGAATAATGTTTGTGTTTATTTTTGCACGTTACAGGCACAGTCTGTTCGGGGGAAGCCCAGTTAAAGTGAAAGATCTTGATCTTGGTCGTCTGTACACGGCGACATCTCTCATGCAGATTGACGACAACATCATGAGGTATGTGGAGAAGCAAATCATTTGAGGTTGCTTCCAGTGAAAGTCCCAGCTGTGTGTTTCAATGTAGTAGATTGCAGATTTATTACATTAATGTTCCTCCACTTGTCAATGGTGAGAAAATGAATTATCTGTGATGTGTTGAGTGGGATTGTTTAATGACACTTCCTGTTTTTGGGGTTTCAACAGAAAATTCCACGGCCACAGCTCTCTCAAAGAGTACTATGAGAAGGAGAGTTGTGTACATTATATTCATAACGTAAGAACTTTGCTATATCCACCTCACATCATCTCATGTTATGTTTCTCTTTTTGCTCTGCTTTCACATATGTCTGATGTATGAATTTAAATTTTGTTATGTTTCAGGTAAACGTGCCACTGCTGCTAGTGAACGCTGCAGATGACCCTCTAGTTCATGAATCACTGCTCACCATCCCTCGCACACTAGCAGGTAACTAACTGCATGCATCACAGCTGTATTTCATATTATCCTACTCCAAATTTAGCCACGGGATTGTTGTTGCCATGCTGTGGCTGCAACAGCTGTAAAAAAAGAGAAGTTGTGCTCACAACCCCCCACCCACTATATATAGTATTTGTATTTAATGCTGCAGACAAATTCCCCAAAAATACAAACCAATTTTAATGGTCTGTACTCGGCTCCATATAATTCAGCTCAGTACATGAGTTGTTAAGTAGTACATTTACCTGCAGTTGATCCTCTTTTGAGTCGATGGGTTTGTAAAACAACAGGCTTGTCCTGTCTAAATGATGGCTGCAGTTTTACACCAGAATTGGTTCAGAGAAAACGTGTCTGAATGTCAAAAAGACCTCTGCTGAGTTGGCTAGAACAGGACAAGGTGTGGCAAAGAGGTCAGCTCTATGAGTAATGTCTTTTGGTTCCAGCAGCTGTTACTCACACATACAGATAGCGAGTGTCCCTCTCGCTATCTGTTTGAAGTGACTTTAATTCTTTCACAGGTTCCCAACGTGTGTGTGTGTGTGTGTGTGTGTGTGTGTGTGTGTGTGTGTGTGTGTGTGTGTGTGTGTGTGTGTGTGTGTGTGTGTGTGTGTGTGTGTGTGTGTGTGTGTGTGTTGCCCTTTGCTCTAAAATGTGCAGTGACTCAGACGCATGACTACCAGGGAGGGTCTGAACATAAATACACTTGCTGTGTCGGTTCTGTAATTACTGTGGATTAAATATGTTTGATGATGAGAGTTAACTGCATTCTATTAAGGCAGTAATATAAAACTAAAAGTGTTACATTTGGTCGACAATGCTTAAACACGGTATAGTCTCCTCTGATTTTCTATTTTCTTTACTGCATTAAAGAAAATAATGGCTAAAATGTGGCTAAAGAGGTAACAGGTTTTATACAATGAAACTTAGTAAAACAATAGTGTTGCACAGTGATGTGTGTAAGCATTCGTCTTTGAGGCTTGAACGTTCACTTTTTAGCCTAAGCTGTTCTCCAGAACGTTCTGTTTCAACCTGTCACTCAGTGCCATCTGAGATGGTGGCTCCAGGTCTGGACGAGCACTCGGTTGTCCCAGCAGCTGCCAAGAATAATGCAGAGTGGTGAAAGCCCTGTGGGATCTTAATCACAAGTCAACCGTGTCAGGCTACCCCATTAACCCAGATAAGAGCAGAAGAATAAAGAGATTCACGCCATTCCTTTTCAGGAGACCACTGTGCCTGATTGTGTACAGCTGCAGCACTCTGCATAGGTTCATACGCCAATCGGAGAGTTTAGAAAGAAGAGATTAATGGAATGGAGGTGGCCTAGACCCTTTAGTGAGGTCCAACACTGATGTTGGGTGATATGTCAGTGTTCAAGTTCACTCTAAAAGAGAATTATGGTGTTGAGGATCAGAGCGCTGCAGACCTGTCAAGTTCTTCCACAGCAAACTTTAAAATAAACATACATTTTAATGTTAATGCACCATGGTTTCTACACAAAAGCATGTACTGTTCAGGTATGAAAATCCCTCACCTTTCGGCGAAATTCGCCGTTTTGAAACCAAAATAGGTGACCTACGTGGATCGTGTAGATCCGAAGAGTTTTTGTTTTTGGGAGGGGCGGGGGAGGGTCAACTGTCCGCCGTTTCTGAGATTGGAGTGGGACACGGTAAAAAAAACTGAAGTCGTGATCATCTTCGCAATAGAAGATCTTTGACTGTCGAGTCTTGGCCAATCAGCGTTAAGATGTCTACAGCGGCTTCATTCCCCTCCCACCAGTTTTTTTAATGGCAAGCTAGTCAGCTAGCTAACGTTGTTGGAGAGACAGCGAGTGAGATTACTGGCAGCGGAGAGTCCGTGGCAGCGTGTGGCGTCAGACAGGAGAGCGGCGACTCAGCGGCGGCTCAGTTCTACCTACTGACACCTCACTACATATAAGGAGAGGACAATGGAGATTTTATCCAACTTTTATTTTAATAAAAAAAAACGAAATGAGTTTCCTCCGTAGGGTGGCCGGGCTCCTGTTTATATTTAAGGGTCTAAGATCTACGTGTAGGAAAAAGTGCATCCTCAAGTTAATTATATTCCATAGAGTTATGCGGTTATAATCACTGTCACACAGAGAGAGGTGTGCATGAAATTCGCCGTTTTGAAACCAAAATAGGTGACCTACGTGAATCGTGTAGATACGATGAGAATTTTTTTGTCGGGGGGTATTTATATTCAGTGAACTGCGAACAGGTGCGCGTGCCAGAAGGGATCGCGAGTGCATGGAAATATTAACGCGAAGGACCTTGCATCACCAGTGCAGACCACCATCAGAAGCATCTGGCAGTGCTCAGCAGGCCAAGAAACAGACTGCTGAAGAAGAGAAAAGGGCAAGGCTGAGACATGTGGCAAAACAGCGAAAGCGGGCGATGGAGACACTGGTGGTCAGGCAAAGAAGAAAAAATAATCTGGTTCTGAGAGTATTACGAACTGTAAATTGTTATCTTTGCCAATAAAATGTATTACAATCTGAATTACATTGTATTGGCTGTCAATCATGATGGAAGAGTAGACAAGTTAAGTTACAGCATGTCCACCATCTCTTGTGGGGGTTATGCATTAAGCCATTTGTGGTTCCCTTACCATATTGTGCCTCATATACTATACATGTTAGACCCAGTGACAGGCTGGCATGAAATGGCTTGCATAATACTTAGTAAGGAGGCCATAATAATTTTTGACTCATGCCTGAAGTTAAGTTTCTCCAGCTCTCCCCAGGTTGGCAAAAAAAGCATCTCAAAATGCATCAGATTGATGCTTTAAAATATGGAATATTTACATTCATTATGGGTTTTAAATTAAAACCCATAATGATCATAGTTTGTCAGCTTCTCGACGAGTCACTGCCCCCCCAACCCCCAACCCACCCTCCTCCCCCGGGCCCCTCTCACCTTCTTCACCCCTGACCCGTTTTCATGCTTGACTGTTGTATCCACATACTTTTGGCCGTATTGTGGCAGCTAAGCAAGCACAAGGCTGAGTATGACAGCCTGCGAGACCCACCTCAAGTGTTTATATCCTATAAATTACCTCCAAGTTACACATTGGACGACCTATATTAACCATTTGGAGCATAATCTTCGGGAAAACATTTTCGGATTTAATATTTCAACAGAAAATTGTGTTTTTTTTCTGGCGGCAATTACAGAAATTGTATCTTTTGCAGCTTATTGATTGGTTTAAACTTTCAGCTGTAATAGTGGCTGCTTAACCGTACCTGCCATACATTAAATCATGCTTTAATCTGTTTGACCATGCAAACACACCCTCGCTATCTGTCACAGGCATAAAATATTTCCTGGCAAACCCATAGTTGGACATGTGTCGGTTTTCAGATACTGATTTTTACACATCGTGCAGAGTACAGAAGCCTAATGACTGTGTGTCGTTGTGTCCTCCTTTAGCAAAGAAGCCGAACGTCATCTTTTCCCTGACACTACATGGAGGCCACCTGGGCTTCTTCGAGGGCGCAGTGCTCTTCCCCCAGCCCCTCACCTGGATGGACAAAGTGATTGTGGGCTACGCCAACGCCATGTGCCAGTGGGAGAAACAGAAACCGCCGTGCCAAAGTGTCCCATTGACTCCGAACTCCTGCGCAGAGGAAAAAGCGTAAACTTCTGAACCACTGTATCTCTCTCACTCTTTCTCTTCCCGCTCACCCTCTCCAAACACCACTGCCCCAGCACTGAGGAGACACCTGAACTAAACCTTAAACTGCTCTCTTCTCTGCCTTCTCCTCTGGTGCTAACTTCTGCTCCCGACCCACACATACCGGTCAAACACATCTCCACGCCTTCTCCACAGTTCCCCTTTGTAATCACAATTACCTTACAGTATGTGAAGGAACAAAAACAACTAACTGCCTTTGTGCTCCATTGCGAAGACTTTGACTTCCAAACAGAAACATTGTGTTTCTTTTCAAGTACACAACAGTGGTCTTTGGCTAATGGAGGCATTGACCAAATATGTCGAGAGGAAGTCAAGCTGGCATTAAGAAGCAAGGTGAGAACATTACTTTAGAGTAGTACAGTGAAAAACAAGAGCACACAAGAAGCCTCTTATTACAGTAATCAAGGACTGTGCTGCAGTCGGTGCCCATTTAATGCACCTGTAAGAAGCTCACTGCTTATCACCGCCAGGGCCATGTAGCCTAGTATGCTGTCTTAACCAACACAGCGTCTTTGTAGTATGTGTGTATGATTGTGTGTATGTTTGTATGTGACTCACAGATGTAATGTGTATGCCTGTGTGCGCCTGTGTAGACCGAGAGTTAAAGACCCGTGATGGAGCAGGTGATCTTTGTGTTTGGTCGGTGTGATCCAATTTTCCTGCCATGGTCTATTGGCCCTTCTATTGTCCGTTATTTTGGGTGAACTGTTGTTCCCTTGTTTGTCGAAAATGTACAGTAGAAAAGTTTTATGGTGGGATTCACAACGTTATTTCCAGTGCATAATATCCCCATGGCACATGCGTTTGGTACTTGAAAGTGTTCAGTGCTTAGCAGACATGCCCAGGGATCAACCTCAGAGGGGATCCATGCACATTCCCACGGATGCATTTTATCACTTTGATTCAGTGCACTTTACCCTGTATGACACAATCTTTTTTTTGTTTTTCATTATTATTTTCCTCCAAAGCGCAGGTATGGAGATTATTGATGGTTTAGCTCTCCTCGTGACAGAGAGGAAGGACTGGAGGGAGCGAGGATGATAACGAAAAGTTAGATGACTCAAGTGTTCCTCGTGTTGCCTGTTGTCTTTGAGCCCTCTTACTCTTTCGTCTGCCTTTGATCAGCTGCAGGTCCAGCCAAGACTCTGATATCTTACCCTAGCTGCACAGACACTAGCGCTCCACCTTTTTTAACACCTCCTTTGGTTCAAGCATCTCGGTACACTTTTGCATTTTCCAGCAGATGATTCTGGATCATGGACTGATTTGCCAAAGCGGTCTTGTGAAAGGGAAAGTTTAGCAGTGTAAAGCAGATTTTCTCTTATAATCTGAGCTGGGAGGTGTGATGAGTAGGAGGGCTGACGACACCAACGCTAAACCAAATGTTTATTTAGTGGATTGTTTGTACTACTGGTAATTATAAAAGTGATTGTTATATTGTTTAACTAGATGGAGAACACTGCATGTTAGAATGAAGAGACAGATTTTATTGCAAGGGAATATTTTTGTTGCAAAGACTGCATTGAAAAGCGTTTCTTTACTTTTTTGACTGGGCGTTTGTTGAATCTATCTCAAACGTGTCTGGATGAAAGGGACCTGAGGACATTTCAAAACCTGAATCTAATAGAGATTTTTTTTTTTTTTTGCGGACCCTGTTTAAGGGTTTAGGAAGCTTCTTCCAAGGCAAAGTCCAGCCAAGTAATCTGAACACTGTGATGACAGATGGGCGGTTTGAAATGGTGAAAGGATGGACAGTGAGTAAAAGTGTTCTCTTATAAGACCTGGGTTTGATAGTATTTGTAAGAACCGGCGTTTGTTTGAGTTCCAGGAGGTTTGGCATTTCAAGACAATTCATATTCTTCTTTGTATCCATTATTCGCAACATTATGACTAAAGAATAATCATCCCGAGCATTAATTCTTGACCTTGGAAATGGTAGTTTGGGTTGCATAGTAACCAGTCAACAACCACCAGTAATCAAAGCTGTTCTTCTTTGGTTTGAGGACAATCTCATAACCACAGTTTATGGAGATTGCGATGAGCCCTTCATATCTACAGTACATGGTACTGTAGTCTGTTCTCAGAGACCGCCATGTTGCCCCTGCTGTTTCAGATGTAATTGATTTAAAGTCTCATTTTGGAGATTATCTTGTGGGAATACTATGAAATCTAGGTTGTAAAGGTCCAGTGTGTGGTGTTACGGGGGATTTAATGGAACATAATATTCACAACTATGTTTTTATTAATGTATAATCACCTGCCATTAGGACTGGCATCTTGGTCAGCTTATAATGAGCCCTTCATATCTACAGTAGATCTACAGCGTTTTAGGTTTCTAGGTTACCTGAAGGCCTCCGTAGTTCTCTGGCACGCTTGTGAAGCTGTGGTAACGCGAGCCGCTGTCTGTCCGATACCATGGCGTTGCACTCGCCGGCTTGCGTTACCACAGTCTGAGAAAGGGAGGGGTGAGCGGCGGGGATTTCCGTTGGTTGCAACCACACCACTAGATGCCGCCAAATCCCACACACGCTCCCTTTAATGCTAACGTTGCTAATAGGGATTCACAGATCGGACTTGAGCCCTCTCAATTCTGGGTATCTGCCAATCCCAAGCACCGATCCGATTCCAGTGCCGTCTTATCACAATTATAATTCGTACACCTCATTGAGGGGAACTCAATGATTCTTTTTTGTGGCTAAATGGTTAGCATGCCCGTCTTTCAATCAGAGGGTCGCTGGTTCGCGCCCTGGCTCCGCTAGTCCTTGTCGTTGTGTCCTTGAGCAAGATACTTAACCCCTAATTGCTCCCTGTTGCTGTGTCGGCGGTGTATAGAGCAAAAATGTAAGACGCTTTGGATAAAAGTGTCAGCTAAATGTAATGTAATGTAATATTTACTCATTTAAAATGAGAGCGGGGATTGCCGTGACACTAAGTCAGCAGCCCGCAATGACGGAATTAATGAAACTAAAATTGTTTAAAGACATTGATAACTAGAAGGGAACTCAGAGAGCCACGGCCAAATGTTCTTTCTGACAACGTTAACAAAAGGGAAACATAGTTAATTTATCCGCCGAAACCGGTTCTTCCTTTCACCAAGTTTAATCAAAATCAGGCCAATAATGTGTCTGTAATGCTGCCAAGCCAAACTGTATGGATCAGTGACATCTTGGCAGATACCCAATCAGCCTGAAAGGTTTTGGGTCGGTGAATCTTTGCCTCTAAATACGGTCATCCTGCGTCGCTCAATCCACAAATGACCGTCGCCATCTGTTGTCTTGGACTCAACTACAACTGCAAACATTCTGTCATTCATCTGCACTGAGATTATTTTCAAGGTTCATTCTGTCCACAGCTCTAATTTCAACAAAATCAGCTGTGGTTTGGGGTTTATTCTGGCTCTTGAAAGTAATCAGAGGAATATAAATGACACCAGCACAAATCCAGTTTCTGCAGTGAGAGACATTTTTGTTATTTTAAAGATGTTTACCTCCCCCAACTTTGCACAGAAATGCAGGCTTGGATGTATTATTTAGATGTATTTTTTTTCTCGTCAATTTTTTGGGGTATCTTTTTGTATTTTGTACTGTTTTTATGACTTTCTTCGTGTTTTTTTGTTTGTGCAAATGCATCAGAGCGCGAGTGTTGAGTAAACAAACAGTATATGTATACTGTCACCACCTCTGATTGACAAAAACCAAAACTTCTTCACTTTAACAATTAAATAGCTAAAGAAATATATGAGTATAGTGTATATTAAAATATTTGAGGGAACAGGTATGAAACATAAAGGCAATAACCAACCAGGAGGGATTCTCTTATCATTTCGATGTGTCCTAATATAGTGTCAAAGTATGTCAGACCAAAACATCTTCTTTTCTTCAGTGTGGGATCTGAAATGTTGTTTTACTGTGTTGATATGAGAATGTGCTCCTGTGTATTTAACCTAGCCCCAGATTCAGGCATCTTGTTTTATTTTTTAATTAAAGATCGTGGGCTCATGTTTGGAAACTGAAGAATTACAATATACAAATATGTTTAACTTTAAATGTCAATGGATCCAACAAATTGGAGGGGGATGAGCATCACTCAGTGCTGTGTTCCTCTAGAACAATTTATTTGAAAAAACAATTTGAGTTAACCTATAACCGTTATACAGCTTTAATTGAACATTTTGATGCTTAGACGGTCAAGGGATGTGACCAGAGGACAGGGCACACATAGTCACACAACATTATGTTCTCTGATATTGAACACTGGGGGGTTTTTGTTGAAGAAAACCTGTGTGTGTGTGTGTGTGTGTGTGTGTGTGTGTGTGTGTGTGTGTGTGTGTGTGTGTGTGTGTGTGTGTGTGTGTGTGTGTGTGTGATCTAATTATGTGAGGAAATATGGTTATTGTGTTCCAAAATAAATTATTTTCTCAAAAGAAAAAGTTTGTTTCTCTCAGATTTTTTTAAAATTATTTTTAAGCATCTTCAACTCAAATGTTGTTGAATAAGATGTTATCTGGTTAATATGAAGGTTTATTGTTTACATTGTGCAAAGTATTAATTGATGGGATTTGTTCATTTAAAATACAGTTGAGCCCTCTTGTGGCGACATTATAAACTTGTTGCCCCGGTCAAAACTCAAAGCGACATAGTTTAAATAAGTGATAGATCATTTGCTTAGTAAAAGTACTCTATTATAGGTAAAAGTCCTGTATTGTTAAAGCTTAACTAAAATTACAGACATTATAAACAAATGTAAGAAGCAAAGTAGTTACTTTCAGATTATTATTATTGCAAAAATATTATCAACAAATCAAATATAATAAGCTACACAGCAGTATGAAGTAATTTAAATGACCCCCACTTTTGCCATCTGCAACATAATAAAAAAGATTTATTACATTTTTTATTAATTAATTACTTGTGGTCCTTTTATCATTTTTAATGTACTTTTACTAGTATTTCTACACTGTGGTGTTACGACTTAAGTGCATGATCTGAGTACTTCTCCCACCACTGATCCAGAGGGATGGGTTTCCATGTGAATGATGTTAACAGAATTAGCTGAAAATAAACCACTAGTAAAGGTGACATGTCAGAAAGACAAATTAAAACAAATGACAATTCATATAAAACTACAGACACACAAAAACACAATTTAATTGTAAATGTCCCAATCCAATGCAAGATACAGAATGGATGTTTGTGGTACATCAGGCATCCGAGAGCCACAACTCGAACAAGGCTGTTGAGACAAAGAACTGTTTCCATGGCACTGAACCAGGAGGCTGTCGCTCCTGATACAATAATCAGTTTTCCCTCTTCATATCTTTCTGAACCCCTGAGACTGAAACACCTCTGTTCATATTCCACTTAATCAACCAGCAAAAGGCTGCTCTGTGTGATGTGAATTTCAAGGCGAAGAACTCTTTCACCAAGCTGACTCACATTAGCTACTCTCTCCTTGTAAAGTCACAATGAACGTCAGCGCTGTGAAGTAACAAACATTAACCACCAATTATTCTCTCCGTAACGTCTAAACATCCTTTTTCTTTTCCATTTAAATCCCCATATATTTAATCATTTGCCACCCGTCCCCTGCTCCTAAATCTAGATACTTATTTTTGCTCGTGGCAACTGCCTGAATAATAATACAAAATCAACTTAGCTTCTAAATAGATCTGCAGCATTTAGGGTGAAGGACACTAGTACTCTTGGGTTTATAATGGCTATACTTTCAGAGAGCAGTGTCTTCAGAGCCAAAAAGCTTGGTGGCGATGGCCTGGCAGTCTGCAACAGAGGCTTTCCCGTCAAAATTTGCCGGCAGGATGTCTGCGTCAAATTCTTTGAAGTAGTTGTTCAGCTCGTCGCCGTGGACAAATACCTGAGGGAAGTTATAAAGAGTATTCAGACGAAAATTAGACAAAACGTAATGTTGCATTTAGATTAAAGGGTTGCTCGTCCTCCATCCGTACCCTCTCCAGCAGCTTGCTCTTCATGAAGGGTTTGACCACGTTGTATGTGGTGGTGAAGTACCAGGGCTGGTGGGTCACGTGGACCGCCTTGAAACGGGCAGGGAACGAGTCCTGCACAAAAACACACAAGAAATTGCAATAAGAAATATTCCTGAGGTCCTACGTACTACTACGGGAACATTTTTCCTCTCGGATTACGGTCATATTTTCCAACAGCTTGAAACACGTGCTTAAAGTTGTAAATTGAAACAAAGCAAAGTGAAAAAATGCTACAAACCCCTTGGTTAGGTTTAAAACCTCATGGTGTTGCTTAAAATGACTACATAATTGTATCAAAACACAATAAATAACTGATGTTTAGGCAACAAACCCTCTTGGTTATGTTTAGGCAACACAAGAGCTTGATTCACTTTGGACACAAACAGGAGTCTCTTGGGGTTTTGACTTACACACGACTTTTGCGGACTAATGTATTCGGGATACTTCAAAACCAAACGTAATCCGTGACAAAATTAATTTCCCCTGAAACGTAGTTCACAAGGGAATTTCATGGTCTGAGAATGTAATTTTGAGGAGACAGGGCGGCTACATCAAGAAGTTCTCATCTTCTCCTTTGAGAGTCTGTTCTCACCTGCAGCATGTCCACCATCTTCTTGAGCTCAGCTGGCTTTATCCCTGAGGCGTGCTGCATGGTGAAACCCTTGAAATTCTCAATCAGGACAAAGCCATTGATCTGGGTTTCTTCATTCTCCAGCAACTTCTCCAGGATCACACAGTAAGCTCTTAAGATCTGTGAAACGCAGAGACTTCTTTTTTTAAACAAATACTTCAGAATGATTTGCAGCCTCTTTGAAGTTGCGTCATGGCTACCTCATCGAATGTGATCTCCTCCAGGTCCCAGTTCTCGATATTGAAGAGCAGCACTGCGCGGCCATACTTGTCCCTGCTGGGCAGAACCACGGGGTAACCCGCCTCGATGGTGCTGCGGACGGCCTCCGGAGTCATGTTCTCAAACAGCTCGGGATACTCCTTCCTGAAGCGCACATAACCTGGAGGACACACAACACACACACACACTCACACAATTGTGCTTTCATTCACATATTCATTTCCCGGAGACTTCCAGCCCAATCTTTACCCTAATCTTAACCTGAACCCTAAACAACTTAGTCCCCACAATGTAACTGTAATCAGATGTATGTCCCCACAATATGGGTAACGCGCGCGCACGTGCACACACACACACACACACACACACACACACACACACACACACACACACACACACTGCATTCTCTTATCGAGCACTAATGGTTCCCAAACCCTTTGTGTACTGTATGAGTGTTCAGTGCAGGTTGATGTGCCAAACACAATGACACCACTATGCATCGACAGTGCTGCTCTAAGCCTCTTCATACCGAGGCACCAATTAACCCAGAGTGTGTGTGTTTATGTGTTTACTCGTTTACTCACAAGCAGCAATTAACCCCAAAAAACAAGTTCACGTTCACATCACATTCCCCTCTCACACAAACAAGTTCTGCTTCTCTATATTCATAAATGTGTGTTTATGTTTATGTCTTTGTGGGGACCATATATTCTCACAACAATATGCAAGAGGGAAACAATCCAAACTTAAATTTTGTTTATTGGCTCTGACTAAGTGAATTGTGGGTTATTTTTGGCAAAGAGAAGTTTGAGTCTGTGGTTACAGTTTACGTCTAGTGTTTAGGTTTAGAGTATGAGACTAAAGTTTAGGTTTAAAATTAGGGCTTTAAATGCAGGTTATATGTCTCAAACATTGCTTATTGAAATGTATTTGGGATGATTGCTAATTAGTTTTGGTTGTACAATTATAAATATTATGTTGCAGTGAGTCCTATGCACACAAGTCATAAGCTTGGTACATCTCATAGGAGTGTCAAACCACCCAAATTTGGTTGTCATCTCTCCCAGATCGACACAATCAGCACATGCGCTGTGGAGCTCCCTGGAAAGCACTGTGAGTTCATGAGTAAAGTAAACTTGCTGTCCCATTTTGGCACAAAGGAGGGCTTTGTCAGGGGGAAAGCATCTCAAAGCCCCCAATTAATGAACACATGCCGCCTGGTCTCATTGATGGGAAGGATTCACGCAAACCAGGAGCACAAAAGAGGTCTCACCCCCAATTAATGAAGCTAAACTGGAAAAATGTCTGCAAAAACAGAATCTTCTTGGTTTTTGAAATGAAATAGTTTACCAACGACTAACCCTTCATGAGCTCGTGGGCTCTGACAACTTCAAACTTGCGAGCTCTGAGGAAGCGTAGAATCAGAGAGTCTGGTTTGTCTCCGAAATGCTCCAACACCCGTTTGGGCAGGTCGTCTCCCTCCGCTGCTCTCTCCTTCATCATAGTCCGCAGGTCCTTCAGGGCCGACGCCCGCCTCTCATCCGTCTCAGTCAGCTCATCCTTTGCCTGTGGGGGGAATAAAGACAAACTCATCGGACAAATGTTGGTCTGCAATGTGGCTTTAATATTCTGATTTAAACTCCCGTGTCAATGCTGCCATTCCATTTAATATTACGTCACCTTTTGCACAGTGTGTCCAGGCAGTTTGTGGCACGGCCCAAACACCGGCCCATGATCCTTCACTGTCAAATGCTCCAGCTTGGACCTCATGGCCTGCTCCTCTTCTGACACCATACGGAAAGATCCAGTCTGAATAAGGAAGAGAAGCTTTTAAAAAAGATTTTTACTTTAAGTTTCATGGTTTCCTGTTTGTCTTTTACATCAATATGTTAAGCCTTCGTGGCTGCAGTTTTTGAATCAACCTTAATGCTTTACTGCCTAAATAATTCAATGGCAGCTCATTACAATGACTTTAAAGTTGTGACCCCACAACCCAATCAGACTCCAAACGATGCACACCAGTGAACGGCTAGTTAATCTGCTTCACATGATTAAAGAAAAGACTTCAAGGCCACTTCTTAAAAACAGCTTAAGGGTCCATCCAAAAGCCAGCATCTACTGAGACAATACCAGCATTATGCGCCGGCAGTGAAATCTCCCAGAGCAGCAACCAGTGAAGTGAGGCCAGACTCTGACTGAACAGAGACCAAGTGACCTGCAGGTGCTTTCTCTTAATTTGTTGCACAGTAGTCAAACTTACAGCAGCCATGGTTGCAGCGTCTCACGGCAGCTTCACTGACACAGAGAAGAAAGAAGAATTGGCACAAACAGAACATGAGCACATCAAACCTTTCAGACATTTTGTTTGTTTGTGTCAGAGTTTGTTCAGGAGAGGCCATGGGATCAGAAAGGCACTAATACAAATATTGGTATACATAAAAAAAATCAACACAAATGATGAGCATACATTGAACAGGTGGTGTTGGAGGGCAAATAAATCTTTTGGATCAGTGAATATTTTGTACTCATCAGTGGAGCAGACATCCTCTTACATAAGAGCCTCACACAATACAGTAACAACACAACAGATTTCCACTGACTGCTACTCTCCCATAACACTGAATGACCTATTCTAGACCGGGTGTGTTGCTCATTTATTACAGTTACATTTGAATCACAGAGCTAAGCACACTATAAATGCCACTGGAATAGTGAAATTATTCCAAATATGTAATATCAAGATTTTAGATGTTGTACAAATTGAGCGAAGACTTAATCAGCCTTCAATTTTGGTTTGGATTAGAAAACAGAGGTTACAACTAAGTTAAGAAGTATTTTTAATAGCATTGAAATCGAAGATCTTTACAGCCAGATGATTAGATGCAAATTTGAGCATTTTAGAAATACCTTCAGTCCAGTATAGTGTTTTCAAACATGACAATATTTTTTGTAAAATCAGATGCTAACCTCTGTGATTTAAATGTAAAGGTAATGAGAGGCACACACCAGGGATTTAACCAATATAACTGCTTTCTGAAAACTACTCTACTGGACGTGGTACAGTGAAAGGAAAGCACAAAGTATTAAAGATCAAGAGATTCAAACCAATCAAAACTTAAAACAAACAAAACTAAAATATATATATTTAGCCAAATGATGTTAATTTGTTGCCATAAAGCCAAATACTGATATTGATATTAGTTGAAATAAAATCACAAATGCCAGCTGTGTGTTGAAGTGTAAAACTTGTAACCGATTACATATGAAATATGTAAATTAAGCATCAGGTGTAAATTAAGCATCACAATGGTTATCTGTCTTTTCACATCCATTGAAAACAAGTCAGAATCAGAAACCGTTTATTGTTTTATTGAGTACTTATTATCAACACGATACAATACCATTATCCTTATAACATTCATCATTTATCATTATTTCCTTATCTATGTTATCTTAACTAAAGAGCAGAGCAGCCTTACCTTTAAGCAGACGGGATGAGAGGAGCAGATGAAATGGCAGAGGAAGAGAGAGGGCATCAAGAGGGGAGGAGTTATTGAAAACGTCATTGAAAGCAGGATTAAAATGACACTGTGGATTACAACGAGGGGCTAATCTACATGATGCAAACTGCGATGGGATGGGGGAGGAGAGGCGTGCAGGTCTGAACCGTCACTCTGGTGCCACGGGGATCCTGATGGGGCAAAAAGTTGGACGAAACACAAAAAGACAACTTTTTTTAGAGATCATATCGACAAAACAGAAAACACACGAAAAAATTGTAATTTAGAAAACATATTTCACAAAAATCCTGAACAAATAACACACAATAGAAAAATAACAACAAAAATAAAAGAAGCGGACATTTTTTTAAACACAACAAAGTTAGAGAAAACTAATGAACGAAATGGAAAACAAAAATGTTTTGCATACACAAAAATAAAACAATTTTGTTCATGTGTTTGGTCCAGTGCTGTGTGTTTTGCACCTCTGGACCGGTGGTCATTTTCATCACACTAAACTGTAAACATAAGCAAATACAAACATAACCCAAAGAGAAACTAAAGAATGATTAGATACATAATTAGAGTTTTTGAGGTGATTTTTATATATTTAATTTGTGTGCAGATTCCCGCTCCAGCTGTTTACCTCTTAAACATCACATCATACCGACTGGACGTTTGACCCAGACCATGTAAGATGAAAGGTGGAATTTGAGCTCGATAGTCTTGTGCCTGTGGGAATGTCATATGAGGGAAACAACCACCTGTGAAGCACTCACACTTTAACTTCACGCTACACATTCCTCTTCGCATATTCTTTGAAATCCTCATCAGAGGGGCCACTTGTTTTGGGACCCACATTATGGATTACTTATCCATGATTGCACAACATCAGACAACTTGCCTCTCTTCTATAGTGCCAGTCAATATTTACAGTAACTGATTATTATACACCTTTTAATATGTCCACTTTGTTTATGACCAAATACTTGCACAATGAATCACATTAACATCAGCCTCATGTGCTTTGTGTTTAGTGCTAAAAAGCAAATGTTAACATTTTGACTGGATTTGGACACCAAATGATTGACATCAAGAGCTTAGCTCCATGCAAAAAAAACAGATTTGTCCAAAAGCACCTTTCAAACTCAGTTATTTACGTCGTCGAATCCGAACAAAACATAAAGTGTAAATGAGGGGGGCTGAATTATTTCTTGGCTGTGTAGAAGCGGGTTTTGCTCCAAATCTCTATGCTGTGACTGCCCTTTGACCTTTTCAGACCTTTTTTTAAGAAGAGAGTTTTTTTAAGAGATATCTTTATACTATAATAAAGCATTCATATAATTGTTTATGTTACTGAAAAGTTTAAAATGAGCAACCATGGCTTTTTCTAACAGTAGGATCAGTAGCATCATATCTGAGAGAGCAGCTGGGGGAGAATACAGTCGGGTGCTATCGCTGAGCTTAGAAGAGGTTAATGAACTGTGGCTGAACGGAGAAAACGTCCATCCGACACTGAAGCTGGAGGCTCTGCTGGGTTTCCCTCCTGCACACACTGAGGCCTCTGTCATCCCAAACTGACAGACTTACTGTACTGTGCTGTTGTTCCTCTACCAGCACCGCTCATTAGTAGATGCTCATAAATAACCTCCTATATCCTCACATACACATACAGTGGTTAACAATGTCTCCATGTGGCTGTACGAGTCTCTGGTATACGGTGGTTGTATACGTTCTTTGATGCGAAGGAATTCCTGACAGTTATGTCGCCCCGCACGCCAACAAATAGACCTGCATGAATACAAATGAGTCACACTGTTCTGCTGTTTGGATGTATAAAATATTCATGTGATCTATAATTTGAAGGTTTGGAGGGGGAGACGCCTTTGTATTAGTGCAGCATGTATGGTTTATCCATCAGATGACGGATGAGCTATTCTAGGTTGAAAGAGAAAAAGATGTGAATCGAGCATCAAAACTTGTTGCAAACTCTCAACGTCCTCTCTTCTCTGAATAGGAACCGCTTGAAGCGATCACTTCTTCCAGCCTCCATCAAGCTGCTGAACTCTAATATTATTAGTATATCAGTGCAATACAGTGATGTGCAAAAAGTGCACCAGCAATTCAGCCTGCTGTCCGTCTATCTTTCTATTTATCTTCAGATATAAACCTATTTTTAAGTCAAATTATTGACTTATTATTAGACTACAACAAGTGGTGCTGAGACTGTCTGAAGACTGCCCGACTTATAATCACAGGGATGCTTTACACAGCATTTTTCACAGCAGACGTTTTGACTTGGAGAAAGCGCAGCTGTTACTAATAACATTAACGATGTCTCCAGATGATCATTATGTTTATCATTCACACCTGTGCTCTTTCCCTCTGTGCCGCGTCAAATGTCTTCTGTGAAAAAGGTAAATTAGGCGAGGAGGCAGAGGGCCTTTCAAAGTACTCAACACACCTAATACTCCAGTCCTCCGTTGGTTGGTTGGATTTATCAATGAGAGGCTCAACACTTCCCTCTTCTGGCTCCAGTAATCTGCTGCAACTTTAAACCTCATGGAATCAAATCACCCACAAGTCAGACACATTCAGTAGCAGCTCGTACTGTTATTTAATTCAAGCTTCCTTTGGATAAGTAGAGGAAGAGAAGCTAAAATATGTGAAGTATGGTTTTAAATGGTGCACTGTACTCACAAAAGGCATTCTGACATTAACACATAATGGAGGGTCTCACCACATTGTATTCCTTGTAATTGCCCTTGATAACATTAATGTGCATTTCCATCATTGATTAGTTTATCTAAAGTGTTCATCTTTCTAACATACTAATATTATGTTTAATGTATTATATAACAGCTACTTGACTACACTTTAGTGCAGTTAACTGTGATGTTTTGGGACACCATTAACATGTAATAAAGTGTATCAGAATGCATGTTTAAATATAATAATATTCCAATAGTATTTCCTCATAATTTAGAAACGTAGCAATATACCAATTGTTTGCGATACAATACATATTTAATTTATAATAATTATAATTTATATATATAAATATCCCTGAAAGAGTAATTTGAGTAAATTGAAGATATATTAAAAGAATGTCCATATTAATTATAAGAAACGTTTGCACAAAGAAAACAAACAGGCAGAAAATTCCTCCTTCATCTTTACTCTGATCAAGATTACATAACCAAAGTTGTTTCTCTCATGAGATAAACAAATCACAAGGCACAAAACAATGAATAAATGTAGGTCTACTTGACAGTTGATGCTTTTGTACCGTACAAACAAATTATTATTTTTACACATTGGTATTTTGACAAAAAGCCCCCTGATGTGAAATAGTGGTATTTCTTTATAGAAACAGTTTCATGTTATTCATTTCATTAGTCTTGATGAGATGACTTTTAATGAATACATTATAACCGGCACTTTTTTGCTGTGTAAGTTTTTGTGCCAACCAACCCACACCTTCCTTCCATTTGTTCTAGCATGTGACCATCAC
This sequence comes from Taurulus bubalis, assembly GCF_910589615.1. Lineage (NCBI taxonomy): Eukaryota > Metazoa > Chordata > Actinopteri > Perciformes > Cottidae > Taurulus > Taurulus bubalis. The sequence continues at coordinate 24,373,734 of NC_136592.1, forward strand.
ATGACAGACCAAAAGAGGAATTGTGACTAAACAGAGACAGTTCTTAACAATAATTGCATACGTGGACTTCACTTCTTCACTTTTGACTGAACTAATGTACCCCATGTGAAGTACTGTGGTGTCCTGCTGGTTTGATTTCTAGACACAAATACAAGTATGTACACAAGTGAAATACGATAAATCACGAGTTTGCAGAGTTAATTCTTTATCTTCTCTCTGTGCTGATATTTAAAGCTTCTTTATTTGTCCACAGTCAAAATAGAGAACTAAAAGCAAGCTAAAATGTTTTTAATAAAGCAGCGATTTGTTTGAATTTACAAAGTGGACAAAGTTGGAAAACTAAATAGACTAAACTGAGAAAAAGGTCAACATAATGTAAATAATAGGGATCAGCATTGTTAAAAGCCAATTATACTTTTGCCTTGCTCGTTGGTGGAGATAAAGAGGGAAATTGTAAACAGTATAAAAAGATATCACACATATCTTCCTCATCATTGCATCTCTTCTGTTTTTTTTGGGGGGCTATATAACTTTTTAAGGCATCAGGAAGTCAGTTTACAATACACTAATTTACTGAACAAATATATTACATGTTGATATTCGAGAAGTAATAGCAGCTGAATGCTAGAAACTACATCTAAAAATCAGTGCACTAAAATCCCAGGGTTTACCAAGTAAACTTGGGTCAGAGGAAACACCACTAAGTGACAAACCAACCAACAGCTGTACCTTTCTGGAAATAATAAGCTTCCAGTTGGAATTAGTTAAGTAAAATGTCAACATTAAAGATCTGGTGGAAGTGATTTACTGATTATACATACAACATCACCCTTTGTTTCCAGTAGATTCCTCAATAGTGTCAAAGGTTATAGGCTCTTGTTTTGTTTGCAGGTTCAAAACAAGGCTAGTGATAAATGAATGACTCTGTGAAATAACACTTATTTCCCCTGTGCGTCAATAAACTTATCATTGCAGTCAGTGGTCCCTCATTACATAAACACCTCTTGAAAAGAAATTATATAAACAAAAATCCTCCAGACTCCTCCTTTATGAATTTAAAAAATATATATTAAAACAATACAAGATTAACATCTGTTGTCATGCTCCCTTGGACATTAAAAGCTCCGGAGTTGGGTGTAACGGCGCACCAGTAAACCTACTTCTTCTTTCGTAGTCAAGAAAGTTAGTCTTTCAGTACAAAAGTCAAGTTTGTGTGAGCTGTAGTAGTTGCCACAAAGCGTCCGGGTCACGTCCCGTCGGCTAAGACGACGACCAGTTCTCAGTCTCAGCCCAAAAACGTCAGAGCCGCCATGATGCTGAAGCCCAGCAGGATGAAGAGCACCTTGAGGAGCTGCCTCCCGGGGGAGTTGAGCTCATGCGGCAGGATCTCCAGAAAGGTGATGTAAATGAACGTCCCTGCGGCAAGCCCCTCCAGAACAGCCTGGATCAGCGCTCCGGCCTCCAGCTGAGCCTCCATCACGCTGATGCCGATAGCGATGCCGACAGGCGTCATCAGGGCGAACACTCCGATGTAAGCCACCACCCACAGCGGACGGACTGCGCTCTGGACCAGCTTCACCGACAGGCTGAACACTATGATGCTTTTGTGGACAAGGATAGCGATGCAGATCTCTAATACCTGGAGAACAACAAACAACACATCCTTAAAAAGCTTTCGTATAAACACAAACAACAGTAAATGTTGGTCATTTTAACGGATACAATTGGGCAATATGACAACCATTGGAGATGTTTGCCATACTGCTGTAACCATGGTAGCCATGCATTTGATCTCTCTAGTAATTTAAGTTAATTGATGGCAATGATGTAATTCAAAGAGGAGGTCTCTCGTATATTAGCTTTATCGATGCTCAAAGTGCTCAAATTTCCAGGTGTTTAATTTGCTGGATTATCATTATTTTATCCATTAACTGTTTCTCATTTCATCTAACATAAAATGTACAGTGTAACAACATATGTGGATATCCAAATATAAAGTAACATGTCCTTAGATGTACTGCAATAGAGGATCTATAATGTATCGCCCACTTCCAGGGGTTGACTGAATAATGAATAGTCAGTTGAGCCCATTGTTCTGTTTGGACCACTTCCTCAATTTTGGAAAATTAACATGAACTCAACCGGCCGATGTTGTTGATTTAATTGACACCAAACACTTCTGCACCTGTAACAGTGCTGCAAGTGTCCACCAACCACAAACTCTGCTGCGGTTTAAAAGTTCTTGATAAGCCGACTCCCTTTTTTATCCAGTAACTAACTGCCAAACGTTTTTTCTTCTTCTTCTAATTAGTGAAAAGAATGTCCAACTGAGCGGGCACATAACTAACACACAACTACATGTAGATGAAAAGTCCAGAGGGAACATTGAAAGTATGCTCGGACTGCTTTGGTTGTCTTGTGACCACGAGATCTGACTCTCATGACTGGATTCCTTTCCTGTCAAAGCTTCCTGAAGCTATAAGATGAAAGCCTGCTTTCTTCTGGTTACATGGGAATGCTGCGGATGAGATTCCAACTTTCATAGTGCAGCACTTTTCTAAGACAAATGTTTACAAAGTGCATGACTTGTAATTAAGACAGAAGACACACTGTGGTTAAAAGTGGAACAAGAAAGAGGAGAAAATGACAAAGGCTGTATATTCTCTGGAATTCTGAGCAAATTAAAAAGGCCTATTGAAGGGCAAAGGAGCTGTTTTTAAGTCCCCTTTACATTATTCCACTTATCTGAGGGAAGAATTAAGCTGCAAGCTAGTGAGCATGGATTCCCAAAAAAGGTTTTACAAGTGCTTGAAGAAGGAAAAGCACTCGAAACATACAACATACAATGCATTATGGCGAGAAACACTGAATCGAAACATGTCTTTGTCTACAGGAAAACAGGACCCATTTAACATCAGGTGTTTGCGTCTTCGTACCTTTGAATCCGTGCTCTGCAGGCCGATAGCGAGACCCTCAAAAATCGAGTGGAGTGAGAGGGAGAGGAAGAGCATGAAGGAGCGGAAGGGTGAGTGAGCCTGAAAGTCAACATGAACGTGGTGGCCGCTGGCCTCCAGATCAGGACTTGTTCCTTGGTCGTGGCCGTGGCCGTGACCGTGGCCGTGCCCATTTCTGTTGTCCGGTATGAGGGGCGCCCTCTCCTCCGGAGCCCCATGCATCTCCCGACAGTTCAGCACAAACCTCTCCAGTATGAGGACCATGAAGAAGCCGGCGGCCATGATGAACTCTGGAAGTGGGAAGCTGGTCTGTTTTGAGACCGACAGAGAGATTAATCCGCTGCATATTGATCAAGTCAAGATTAAGGAAGCACTGATTGTGAACAGATTATAGACATTCAGGATGGGATATCTAAAAGTGCTACGTTGAAAACAACAGGAATAGCTGTTTAATTAATGAAAAACACAAATGTCGATCACATGTTCTTACATTTGTCTATTTCCTTCTTTCACTTTCGCCAAGAATAAATATGGCTGAGCAATTATTTATTCTTAAAGAGAATAAAACAGTAGATACCACTGCCTTAGCACTCCTAGTTACACACAGTGTACTTAACCTACATAGCAAATGTAATCTTTGCATTGTGTGCTATCGATTACAAATAATAACACTTTGATAATTGATAATAAGCTTCTCAAATGTGAGGATTTGCTGCTTTGGTTCTGTTTTCTATCATTATGAAGGTCAACTACCACTCAATACCAACAATAAATGTTAGTTGCAGCTCATGTGTATATATTATACATGATGATTTATTCAGACCCTAAATTTGTCCAAATCAACCGTACCTTCACCAACCGAGCATCCAGCTCAGCATTCATGTCTGACAGATAATCTGGAATGATGTCGAGAAGACATGCTGCCAGGAAAACCCCGCCGGCAAAGCAGCTGATCAGACTCAGAACTGTGCGGTGGAGGTCTGCACATGCAAAGAGAAAACATGTATTATGTTTCGACATGAACTTACACACAATGATTTGATTATTACAGACACAAATGCCGTTAAGTGCAGAATAAACAAAGTATATCTTCCAATTTTAGCCTCCATCATGTGTTACTCTGCTTTTGGGCAATCTGTCGGTGACTTATGATTCTCTCTCTGAGTGAATGGGGCATTTTACATTTTCTAACTTGTTGTTATGAATTGCTTAAATATAAGTAATTATCACTATAAACTAAAAGATTGGCGGTGCACCTCAGACATTAATCAAATCACTGCCACCCTTCCAAAGTTAGAACAATTGTTGGAAGATCATGTGACACATCCTGCACATGGAAACACAAAAGTCTAAACGAGTCAGCAGACACTGAAATAATCGAGAGAAATGTTACTCTCACTTCCAAGTTCCAGTCAAAGAAAGTCAAAGGTCACTATCCAGACCTTCCCACTGAGCCACTTATTGCAGATTACATGGGTGTCAGGTGACAATAGAGGAGGATTTGTTAATGGTTGTGAATTTACACATTTAGTTTCACATACATAACAATGTAATGGCACAGGAATTAGTAAACAGTGTCATCTCATCACAAGTTACATGATGACTGATTGAAATCTACCCTAGTATTAACCACGTTACCACTGTTCTGTTATCAGTGGGTCAATGGTTTCTGGGTCACAGTTGATAAAATCAATAGTGGGTTATTGCCTTTTCAACACTATCTCTAGCTACAGCATGTGATTCAGAGAGACCGACGGCTGGTGAAACCAAACCTCTATCTAAGCCCTTATACCTTCCTCTAATCATGGGCGGGATCCTTACGCCAAACCTAATCAAAATGTGCGAACATTTAAGGTTGGCTTGTTTGTCGGCAAATGGTTGTACATCGTCGAATAAAAATAAAAACCGCAAATTAATCAGCGACTTTTCTTTTTTACTTCGGCATCGGTTTAACGAAGCGACAACGACGAAAATCACATAAAAACCTTTCATTTGTTCGCCACAATCCGCATTGTCTAGCTAACTGAGATTGGAGAGGACCTCAGCGCCCCGACTTCTTTGAAATATTAATATACGTCAACAGGGAAGAATGATATCTTAGTAAACAGCAGTTTCTTGTGTGAACTAACCTGTCCCGTTTGTGTCTCTGAACCATTTGACTCGAGCAGGGATGAATCCAAAAAGAAGAGTTAGGAACAAGACCAGGACCAGAACGCCTATTTTCACCTGGAGCAAGTAGTCCATGTTGTGGCATAAAAGTGTCAGTTCAAGAGTGAGGCTCGCTACCTAGTTAACTGTACTATCATTTGATTAGCGATGAGCGGTGCCGGAGCTCGCTAACCGATACGAAAGATAAGAGTCTTCTCAGAGAGCAGCAACTGTTGTTATTTCGAAGTGGGGCTCCAGTTTGGCTACGGTGGCCGAGAAGGGTGAAAAATATAATCGCGAAAAAACTAAACGGGGAACCCCAAGGTGAATTTTTATTTCTAGCCTACTTATAATGACAAAATATTGTTGAAGAAAGTGTAATATGCTGTTAGTACTGTCTGTAACGAGTATTCTACAATTGTATAATTGTTTTTTAGTCACACCTTTAATACTAGTATGTGGTCGAAAAAGTACTCAAATTAAGTTCTTAAGTTCACCTAATACTATTAGGCCAATTATTAGGTCAATTAACGTCTGACTAAAGTAAAAGTGCACAAGTATGATCAGAAACATGTACTTATATGAATATCAAAAGTAAAAGTTCTCGTTACTTCAGTACAATGTTATCTGATTAATATATATATTATAAGATTAACAAGACACTGTTTTTACATAAAATTAATAAGTAAATATGGGTCACAAGACTAAATTGTTGTCCATTATTTTATAAAATCAGTAACTTTGTTGTTGTATTAATTACTTGTAACAATATGTTTGGTGTAACTGTTGTTTGTTGCAATAGCCCTTTTCCTCACTTTGTTTTTCAATCCATTTGGAGTGTTTCCCAATTCCTTCCAGTAAAAATCAACTTGCAATGAAAGTGTGTTCAGCGGTATAGCTGTGCGGCTACTCAAAAAGTGAGGACAGAAGAAACACAGTTAAAAATATAGGTAAACCATTAATAACATAGTTTTTTAATAGCCCATTAGTTTGCATGTTATACATGTTATACGGTCATTTCTAGAAGATAAATGTAGTCAATAGGTCAATTACAGTTAAAGCTTAAAAGATAAAGCAAGGATACTGAGGAGAGCAAACAACAGTCAAGGTGAAGATTTTTTTCTAAACTGGCACCACTCAACGTTTTTTTCCCCACTGCTTTCAAATTATCTATACATTATTAGTAAAATAAATCAAACACAATATTAATATACACAGGAAAAACAGGGGAGTATTTTTTACGGAGTTACTCTTATTTTCCTCTAAAGGAGTAATATTTCATCATTTAGGAGCGTAATTATAGCCGTAGCCAATAGAGTAGTAGCAAATATTCAGAATAAAATCTACTGGAGTAAAACAGCATCCAATTATATATATAATTATATTTAGAGTTGAATCCAACTCTATATATAATTGAATCTAATTATATGAGTTGGATTCAATTATATATAGAGTTGAATCCAATTTGAGTAAATATATCATCACGTAGAGTTAAATATGAACAGTGAATAAAGTAACACATACTCTGAATTATTAACTCTGAGGCAAATGTTATATTGGTCCCATTTGAGTACGTTTTTTTTCAATTTGAGTTAAATCTACTTTGACAAATTAACTGTGTAAGTATATTTGTATGCTTATTTTCTATTCATACTCATACCTGCTGCACCTTTCACACTGTTCATACTACAGTCCTCTGTACTATGCATGAATAAGAAAGCCTTATTGTAACGACTGTAGCCTAATTGGGTGTCTTTTTTACAAATGAATAATACATACAATTACTTCAATATATAAGAATAATGAACTCAAAGTTAAATCTTCTTCTAATCACCTTTTTCTTCTACGTTGGTAACGTCATAAATGTGACTATTTGTTGATTATTTCTTTAAACCACCAGATGGGGCCCACTCACCAGCAGATTTTAAAACCCACCACACACACACGCACACGCACACACACACGCGCGATGATAATCGATGACGACATTTTTGTGCGCCGGATATGTTGGCCCCCATCGACCAGAAGCCCCAAATGCTGATGTGTTACAAGAAGCCTCACCGCAGGGAGACTTGTGAGTTTATCCTTGATGCAGCAATAATATAATAACGCAGAAAAGCGGCGGTGGGTCACAGGTCGATGCCAAAGAAGACGCAGCGGAAGAGATCAACAGCAGCGGCTCAGAGAGCGAATGGCGGTGAGAGAAACAGACACATGCAGCTGCAACATAGGCACACTGAGGCAGAACAAGTGGCCGAATTCACTGCTGCATTTACTTAAAGTGTTTACTACAGCTGCCGCTGCCGTGCAAGGTGACAGCGAGACCACCACGAGCTTGTCTCTGTGTAGGGAGAAGTATGTCAGTTTTTCTCTCCATTAACTTCATATTTAACGGTGCTGAATCACAGTTAAGATGTGTCAAAATGGTGAAACACTTCTAGGTTATTAGTTCAAGTCTACGATTTACTATGACTCGTCAGTTTAGTTTTTTTATAGATTAAAGTATTCCATTTCTTTTTCATACAAAACAAAAGGTCTAGAGCTTAAGTATGTGAAAGCTCCCATTTAAAGAAAACATAGGCTGACTAAAACTTTATCTTTCCTCAATTTCTAATATAAGATACCAATCCTAAACATCTTTAAGGACAAAACAATAAAATGTCAATGTAGAACATCACACCAAAAAATGTGTTATTTGATTTCCAAAGTTGTTAAATAGCTTCATTATTATTCAGGTTTAATTTCTAATTAGATATAGATTAATGAACTCTTAAAATGTCCGGACACATACAATTCACAAATCTTACGGTTTTCAGATTTGGTGTTTTGTCTTTTTGCAGAATCTATGAGGTGAATGTCAGATATCAAGTTATAAAATAAGATAATCCTTTATCAGTCCCATAGTGGGGAAATTGCAGGTAAACAGTTAAGAATCTACAATAGCAGTATTTTATATACAGGCAGAATAATGTTTTACTGCCAAACAGAAATTCATGTCTGAAAAGCCGTTTTGCACTTATATTTACTCGAAATGCATTCATTAGTTGCTGTCGTTGACAAACAGCCCGATAATGCTGAATCTACTCTGTGTTTTTGTCCCACAGCCCAAAGGGAAAGTTGGCACAAAGGGAAAGAAGCAGATCTACGAGGAGAACGAGGCAACTCTAAAGTTCTACAACAGAGTGATCCTAGGAGCTAACGTAAGAACCTCAATGCTGTCTTGGTGTTGTTGCAGTCAAAAGAAATGTTTATTTAAGAAATGTCCGTGAGATGGATGCTGATGACCGAGTGGTATCACCTTGTCCGTGGTAACCTAATTCTCACTTGATCAAAGCTTGTTCATTACTTTAAACACGTCTGTTCTGCAAGTTGAATCGAATGCAAGCTGCAGATCATCACAGTATGTCTTATGTGTTTTATGATGGAATAATGATGATAAATACAACTTCAATATAATATATTTTTAAATTCAACTATACAACTCTTGATTTTTGGCTACTACAGTGAATGAAAGGGCAAAAAGAAAAGAAAAAAAGAACGTATATGTACCAAAATCACCATGATAGATCTTGCTTTGCAACAATGTTGGCAATGGTCTAATATTACTAGGAATATTAAAGAAATGTATATTTTGATATAAATCATATTGACTAATCTACTGTCAAGCTGAAACTAATTCTTATTTTCCCAATTGATTATTCAGCAAATTATTTTTTGATTAATGGAATGATTTATTTTGTCTAGGAATTGTTAGAAAGTTGCAAAAAAACAACATTGAAGTGATTGGTTATCATAATAGTTGTGGATCTAAAACTACTAATTGATTAACACCACCGCACTGCCATCCAAACCTATAAATATACTGCTGTTCCTCCTCAGGCAATATATGTCGCCGTAAATCTTTTGGTTTTCTACAGTTCGTCTACATTTTCGACATGGGTAAGTGCATCTAATCAACATCATTTAAAATCTCACGATACCACAAATCTGATACCCCCGCTCTAACGCCTTGTATGCCTCCTGCAGCTCATGCTTGTGTTCGCACTAGCGGTTTATGTCGGGAGCTACCGCTCCATGTCTGCCATGGCCAAGGCAGCGTTCGCTGAGGACGGAAGTCTCCTGGACGGAGGAATAGACTTAAACATGGAGCAGGGAATGGCAGAGTAAGTAATCCCAAAATACATAATTCAGGTCTATTCAGGTGTGTTTTGTAATCGGTTTTGTCCTAACCGTCCTAATTGGTGGAGCATATTGAGCACAGCAAGCTTTGCAAACATTACTCAGGGCTGAAAATACTGCTCGCCCTCCTCCACTGCGTAAATTACTGAATTGATATCTTCGGTTAAAGGTGATAATGCTTAAAGGCACAATGAATAGCTTGTTCCTTGACCCGTACTAAAATAATCCTTCTCACTCATCACTTATGACCCACTAGAAGTGTGTGGCAGTGTCTGTATCTGCAGAGACCCCGCCCTCTGCCTGTATCACCTTATTTAGCTGTGTTCGTATGAAAACATAGAAACTAGGTGCCAGATCGTAAGAATGAATTCAAGAGGAAGCTACAAAAATGGCGAGCACAGCGCAGGAAACACACAATTATAGTGAGGTGAAGGCCAAGCGGAGAAAGCGAAACGAGCACCGTGACCCTCGCTGAGCCGGGGAGGAGGAGCCAACTTTTAATGTTGTGTTTACAAACCGCAACGTACAAATCTTACTCATTGTGCCTTACATGTTAAAGGTGCTAAATTCAAAATTCCAAGCATATAAGTACACAATACTGCTACACAGATTTGTTTTAGTTGTTTGAGCATTACAGTATATTCGTCATTTATCTTTCAAATGAACTAAATGTAAGGTTTCAGTAAAGTTTGTGGATCAATAACATGGAAGCTCTGGCCACATTTCTGTGTTTTTCTGTTGGATGGCAGCATGAATACAATTTTGATTATAATATATTATTTCTTTGCATAATATTCAAGTATGTCAAAATAAGCAGTCACATGCTTTGTAAGTCCTCGCTATAGAGGACAACGTTGTTCTTATGTGTGTACAGAAACATGCAATTTTCTTTGGTGATATTTGATTGTGTGTGTTCTGGTTTTAGGCACCTGAAGGACGTCGTCCTGCTCACAGCCATAGTGCAAGTGCTCAGCACAATCTCCTCTTATTTCTGGTATCTTTGGATGCTGGTAAGACGATGTCCCTGATGAATCCAATGAGATAGCTCTTCATTTTATGCGTGATTCCTTTCCTGCTTTCCTCGTCTCATAACTTGATCTTGTCTTCTGTGTGTGTGTGTGTGTGTGTGTGTGTGTGTGTTTGTCTGTGTGTGTGTATCAGGCCCCGTCCCGAGCCCTCTACCTGCTGTGGGTGAACTTCCTGGGCCCCTGGTTTATGGCAGAAAATCCGTCGGCACCAGAGGAAGTGAATGAGAAGAAGCAGAGAAGACAAGAGCGCCGACAGATGAAGAGATTCTGATGCTGCGGGGCAGACGGAGCAGTATTTTTTTATACACACAGAATCTAATATACAGATATTGCGAGGAATTCATATTATTCAGGAAGAAATTATGTTATTTAGTTAAACTCAATCCAAATCTGATACTGTGGAATCTTCGTTTCCATTTTTTTTTTTTTCTTCTGAAATCCAATTTTCTGCCTCAGCTATTACCCCTATTTAGATAATTTCACGGTTCAAATCTCATTTGTCCTCATGCAGGGATTTAAGATCTTTTTGCTTTTGCACAATCCCGTCACACTATCCTCTGCAGATTTCCACCAAACGTTCCTTAACAACCGACCTGATACAGTGACGAATATGAGTCAAGAAACAATGGCCATGAATATATTTTGTCACTGCCTCTTTCATCATGGGATGTCTTTTATTTTCATTTAATTTTAATATTTCAAAAATCTCTCTGCTGTAAAATCTCTGATCATTCTTCATCGCAGAGCTGATTGTTTTTGTGAGCTTCTAAGTATTCTAACAAATCAACTGGATCGAATTCAAGTTTTAATAGAAAAATAACCTTTTTGCAAAAAAAAGAAATCCTTCCATCTTGATCATTACGCGTTTCAAGAATTTATTTTGATTAACGTTCAGTCACGACTTAAAGTACTTAGCGATAGTTTACATTTTCCCAAGAGGCTAAAGTAGCTGGGTCTACCTGAGATGTTCTGGAACAAACTGTAAGCGGTTATAATGTAATTATCATTATCATTATTAATGTAATTAATGTTGAATTTTAGCCTCCTTCATCGGAAGTAGGAATGTTTCAGTCAAGTGTACCGAAAAGGCCACGACAGACGGGAGTTAATCCATATTTTCCACGAATAGCTTTCGAAGAATTTGGCAAGAATTTTAGTAATTCAATTTTGTGAACACCTGTATTAAAGTGTAACTAATCATATAAACACTTCTATTGGGGCCATCTGTTTGGCTTGGCAACAACAACACTCTTTGTCAACTGAGATTTTATTTGGTATGTTTTTTTGGGGAATAAATTCATCTTCTTGACATCCTGGTTTTCCTGTCATTTTATTTATGAAGAGCAGGAAGGATTTGTTGTGATGTCAGGAATTATAAAGCTGAATGTCACTAAAATCTAAAAACAATTCAAAGGAATATATCAATTCTTTGTTATGTTTTGGCTATTTTCCATTATAGTCCCTGTGTACATGTTTTCAACCCCTTGTTAATAATTAACAAGGGGTTGAAAACACGTGAATCAATCCACGTCACGAAGAGGTCCCGAAATGGTGAACAATGCTCATCACAATTTTCCAAAGCCCAAGTAGTTTTTTTTTTATTATAGATTTCTTGATATATATATATATATATATTTGTAAATGGCATACATAGTATAATTTTAACTGACTTCTGGACATCATCCAGTGTGTTTTGTGAGGACGTTGCCATTCCACATGGAGTCACGTAATCCTTGAGTTTGCATCTGAGAATAAAAAGTCCTCCAACCTGGATATTCCTTCTTTTTGTTGGATGGCGACGTGCTTTGATTTGAGCTATGAGTCCCCAAAAACAATACCTAGTTTAATCCTTTTAAATAATTATTTGATTGTACATGAGACGTAAGCACTGCAGCCAAAGAATGATGTGGCAGCTTCAGGCTTTAGAGGACAGCAAGCAGGTTGCTATTCATTATAATTTTAAATACAGTTTGAGATGATGATAGACAAATACATTAAGTGGAACATCACATTAATGTTACTGGCTGCAACAAATCAGACATCATCACCTGTCTTTTTTTCCATTGGCTCTCGAAACTGCTCACATATTTGAGATTAGAGGTTTAAGATTAAAGGTGACAAATCAGTGCGTAGATGACAGTTTAATCCCCAAATACGGAAGAAATGCCAACCACTTTTCTGTTTCCATCCGGTGAGTTGAGCCTTGTCCTCAGGGGGGAAATGTTATTTATCATCTAGTCTGCTAAGTGACTTTATTCTTTATTTCCAGTGTTGACTAAGTGTATTTAGTGATTATGTTCATGCTCAGACTCCAGAGATAGTGAGTGGGCTGTCAAAGCCCAGGTCTGCTCCCAATATAATTACAGATGAGATCTCATTATTGTTTCATCCTCAACTCAACAAGCAAAGACCTGCAGTCAGGTTTCAAGAGGAATCACTGTGATGCTGTGAATCCTGGTGAAAGTAAACAAAGCAGAAAGGCATTTACAAAGTTTGCCTTGATTTATTACATGCAAGAATTCAAACCTCTCTTTTTACCTAACTTTATACTGATCCTAAAGTCCCCATAAGCTTTTTTCAAAATGACTGCTTTTACTTTGCAACCGTCCTGCCCTCCCTCATTCCTGCCGTGTGGTCCTTCACTGTCTCTATTATAGGGTTATAAACAAAGTAACCGAAATTAGAGCAGCACGGCATCTAGTTGTCAGGGCCAATCTCAGATGTGGGCTTTGAGAGGGACCAGTTGCAGAGTAATTTAGCACTGGGGCCCTTCTGCATGTTTACCAAACCCCTGTTTTTCAGCAACATGCAGTTGAAAGGGTTTCAAGTAGTCAGGGTTCGTCAAGGCAGGCGCACCGATGAGATCAGTAAGTATCCTCCGCAAGGGGGGGGGGGGGTGTATTGGGTATTGTTATACAAAACTGTCAATCATAGGTTGTTAAAAAAACAAAAATAAAGCCCAGAACTGCTGTATTTGAACAGACAGAACAGAAAGCGTTTGAAATATGTGACTCTTAAAATACAGTCACAGAGTTGCCTGAATTCACTGGAAACGTGTCATATTTATCTCATCTTCTAAAAAGGGACTTTATCTGTGGTTATTATCCACTTGTTTCAGCTCTATTCCTCCCTGTTAATGTCATTATTGGACAGTAAATGAACCTGTTAGCATTCTGATCATATTGAGCTCTCAGGTTTGTTTTCTGTGCCTTCATCTCAGATGTGAGTGGATACGTTTGCTCAAAGGTTCTGTGCTATGTCTCGTAGTGGAGCTTCACATTGCCGCTTTTAATAATCGTCATGGTCTCTGAACATATGAGACATTCTGGTTTTGAACTGTCCATTGGAAGATATAAGAGTCCATTCTTGGTTCAAGACTCTAGCTTATCAGAATACACATATTTATTTGGCTGAGTAGCGTCACGTGAGATGATTTACAAAGCATGTAGTTGATCGGTGTGAGTGCCGTGAAGGTTGGAAAAGCTGCGCCGGTTGAAATAGAAGCTCCATCAAAATGTAATAATTCTCAATTAGCTCTCGGTTCAGGGTTCAGATACAACGGTGTCTTGGACCGGATCCTCCTATTAGTGACCTCTGCTTTATTGCATACATACAGACCTTAAATACTCTGGTATCAGAGAGGTGTATACAGGATGGACTTCCCAATCTGACACAGTATTTGAAATCAGTGTGACATGAAGAGGTTCAGTGAGGTGTAAATGCAGCACCTTCCTTCATACTCATCTGGACTGTTTTCTTGAACTACTTTAATAATTATCCTCCAGGGGTCATACAAGTGTCTTTTCTTGTCTGAGGTTCAGAAGTCTACATTCATCTCTATTAATGAAGTTGTAACCTCTCGTCCTGAGTCTTTAGTTTACTTAATCCAGTAGTTTATCTCGATGCAATGCTCACCCACCAAGAGTTGTCGGGTTGGTTATAAGCCAGTTTGGAGTAGTCATATTTAGACCCATCGGTCCAAACATATTTGTTACCATGCTGAAAACAAAAAAACAAACAGGGATTACCTGTGGATGACTACTGTACTAACATTCATACAGTTTGTGTTTTTCATCTAACCATCCGATTATGATCAGATTAACGATCCACTGGTCAGATGGTTCATAATGCTCCATGATGTTTGACTCCAATGTCTCTGCATTGGAGTTGTCTCCTGGATCCTAAATCACTGGGATTTTAAAAAGTCAAAGTAATCCAGAATAATATTTTTCAAGACTATAATTACATCTTCAGCACTACACTAGAGCAACAGCACAAGCCCTTTACTATTACAGTATTACACGATGTTGTCTTTGTATTTCACGCCATGCAATTAAAAATGAATTCTCAGTCATAAATATTGTTCTTTCTCCTACATCTCAGAGGTATTTTGGGTGGTCGAGATTGGTTATCACTGCTGTAAGTTAGTATATTACTAATTGTAAAATGGATAAAACAGCATAATACATACAACAGTGCAGTGAAAGATTGATATAAGTCCTGCAAAAAACTATTAATACTAAATGCTATTAAAAAAAAAAGATTATGCTATTTTGTGACAGTTTGGTTCTTACATAGTGCAGAGGCCGACATGGACAACAGCACCACCTCCAGAAGCAGGACGGCAGCTACCACAACAGGATTCACTACCTCTCACAGCACTCTACAACTGGAATATCACCTGGAAATGCCACACCGCTCAACCCGATACAACAAGACACTTCAGTGTTTACTAGTTTTCTAACCCACATATCAGATTTACCTGTTCTCGTAAAACCTCCACAAAGAGATGTCTTCTCCTTCGTTCCATTGCAGTCCGTTTAAATACCTTTCACAGCCATCTCCCGTCTGAATGTTCAACTATTTACCTACTTCAACAACACCGTTTAACTTCCAAATCATCCCAGAAGCAGGATCCACCTCTATACAGTTACAACATTAGAATATGAAGCATCCATGCACAAACAAATCACTTCTTCAATACTAGGTTGAGTAGTGCAGTTCAAGAATTGCAGCTCTATGATTTTTTTCCAAATGCTGATATGTGGAATGGCCTGTATAGGACACACTAAAGGAGTTCTCAAAGTCCATATATCTGAGCATTAAACAACCAGCAGAGCAGGAAATATGTTCTCATCAAAGGAGCTGATATTACAAAATACCTCTCCCAAAAAGAGCTATTTGGGATTCACAAGCTCGACACTATAATGTATTCATGACCCGCATCCCAAAACAAAGGTACCGTCCTTGCGTGGAAGATGAATGTGATCAAACATCCACGGGGCATTACCAGCAGACAGGGAGGAACCGCAGTTGACTTCAGGTCTTTTTTATTGATGTTGGCAATGCCAATGTCTTTGATGAAACATGGTGGTGAAACAGAGAAAAAGAGCCTGATCTCACAGAAATATGTGAAAAGACAAAAACCTCTTAATAGCTCGAAACAGGAATGCAGGCTTGAATTTGTCCATCATATGAGCTTCATTGTAAGTTAATGCCACCAATGGAAGCACACATATGCAGAGGACTGAAGTGTGCAGACATTAATTAGCAAATGCCTGTATGGATGGTAAAATAATAAATACATTAGAGTTCAATTTAAAATATATTACTCTGTCAGTCACAACCTGGCTCAAGGTTGGACTGAATGGGGAGACCCCACATGTGGTCTGGGTTTGTTTTAATCAACTGACAAATAAATAAAACTAAAAGCCCAAAAGGTGAAAGTCATGAGACAGAGAAAGATCCCAGAATCAGTCCAGGTGAGCGGACAAGCTCCACCCTCCAATCCCATGCAGGTGAGGACAAAGAGTCGGTTTCAGAGGAGCTGATACTGAACGGGCATTATTATTATGTATTCATCTAAGGATGATTAAGAGTTAAACATACATATTTGTTTGCTATGAAAGCCCTTCAGGGTGAGGAGTAGTCCTGCAGAAAACAAATGTAATGATGAAAGCAAACAGAAAGATCATCTGTCTATTCTAATGGGTAAAGTGCAATATGGTGCTGCTGTTCACTATCCAACTGCCAACAATGATGAGCAACTGCTGCCACTCAGCAGTCCATGTGATGCCAAGCTGACATCACTGTACAGACAATGACAGACATTTTCACCACCTTATGACCACAGACCAAATTATTTGATGTATTAGATTATGCTTGTTTAATATTTCTAATTGAGTTTTTTTTTTTAATATTTTACATCAAAAATAGTAAAAGGTTCTGTGCTCCCCATTTTGACTGGAGAACAGATTCTTCCAGACCACGGCGAGACCTCCACCGCGGCCGGTCAAGCGTGGAGTCCTAATAAAAGAACATTTCTCAGTGCAAAGTTCATTTAGATGGATGCATTCCATTTCCCGTTGCAAGGTTTCAGTCAGAAATCAAAAATCTCAATTATGACTTTAAAATGTGAGCCTTGTTGGCTACTGAAGAGTATTATGAATACACTTTAAAACGTATAGACTTGCTCATTAAAGAAATGTCTGTGTAAATTACGATACTCCTTGTGCCTCTGTAAAATTGTGTAACATTGTAAAACCATGAAATGGATCTCACTGATACTGGATGTTTATAGACAGAGTGCGTAAATACCTCATGATACCGCCATGATTGTAAACTATGTAATGGATTTCACTGTTACTGGACTGACCAACATGTGACTGACAAAATGGCAGCCGCCATTATAAGGTAATCTTGTAAAGTAGGCCCAATCCCGGAAACAATGTCCTCTTTGTGCCCACACACGTGCCCAATGTCCCCCCTAAACCCTCAAACCCTGAACCCTCAGGGACCTCTTTCAGGCTCTTTCCTCAAATAATCAATTTACTCGTTTTTGTCAAAACTGCTTCAATAACAAAACAAAATGTTTGCTGAATAAATCTGTTTAAAAAAAATTATGTAATTTCTGCTTGCATTCCTCTGATTTCATGTGTTTTTATGTTCCATCTTTAATCCTTAATTTTGTTGTGTAACTGTAATTTATCGGGCTGAACACCAACGTGCCTCTTTGTTTACCTTTTTTTTTACGTCTCCATTGGTAACTGCGTGTTTAACGTCACATTGCAATGAGTTGTGGGTAATTCCCTTCGGCAAAATTGGCATCTAATGCTTACTTACGGAAAGGGTTCATAAAGGGCTCAAAATGTCTGCCAGAGAGCCCTCAAACACTAGACGATTTGACAGTGGGACAAAACTAAACCCTCACGGAGTTAGCGGGAGCGCGCCTCAAACTCTGTGAGTCTGTAAAGGTGGAGATTGAGGCCCAATCCTAATCTCCACCCTTAAGCACTCACGGAGTTTGAGGCGCGCTCCCGCAAAGTCCTTGAGGGTTTAGGGCTGTCCCACTGTCAAATCGGTGAGTGCTTGAGGGATCTCTGGCAGACATTTTGACCCCTTTATGAACCCTAGGGAATTACCCACAGTTCATAGCAATGTGATGTTAAACACGCAGTTCCCAATGGAAGAATGGAGACGTAAAAAAAAAAAAAAGGTAAACAAAGAGGCACGTGGGCGTAGCCCGATAAAATACATTTACACTTCAACATTACGAATTAAAGATGGAAAATAAAAACACATGAAATCAGAGGAATGCAAGCATTATATTTATAATGTTTATTTACATTCATCAAACATTTAGTTTTGACAAAACGACTAAATAGATCATTTAAAATGACTTCTCATCTCGTGAGGAAGATGTTCAAATCCGTGAATAAAAAGTATAAAATAAATACACAATTGTACACTAACATTGTTAGTCACTGTTTATTTTTAATTAATCTCAATGAAACTTGAATACTTCTTAATTCAGTATTCATTCATTCTAGTGGAACGACTGTGGTTCAGTGCTTAGCATGCCCCTCTTTCAATCAGGGGGTTCGAACCCCGGCTCTGCTAGTCCATGTCGATGTGTCCTTGAGCAAGACACTTAACCCCGAATTGCTCCCCGTTGCTGTGTCTATGGTGTATAGAGCACAAATGTAAGTCGCTTTGGATAAAAGCTTCAGCTAAATGAAATGTATTGTGGAGACGTTAGAGGACTCATCAACACAACACAAGCTACTTAAAACACTTAATAAATATCCGATCAATAAATCAAAACTGTCAATAACAGCAGAGATGATGGTTGAAGTTTCTCCTAACGGTCACGTGACCATGAATTTAGGCGGGGTCAAGATGATCTTCTATACCAGGGCTGCAGTCGAATAGTCAAAAAATGACCTCCTAACGTCTAAAAGCACTTTTCCTTGACCTCTGTAAAAACGTCACGGGGTCAAGGAAAGATGGAAAGGAGAATGCATGAGGAGTTAGGAAGAGACAACCGCGGCGTTTATTAAATCTGACTCCACTTTCACTAAACTACGTAGGTGTGATCGTCAGGCGGCACCTCGGTGAGTGCATCGTTTCCCTTCCATCCTGGTGGAAATGTTTGGGAAAGGTTAGCCATTTTATGCCTCGTCTGGGCCATTCGGCCTAAGTTTCTATTTTATTTGTAGATATATATTTTTTTTTTACTATTTTATTTAATTTAAATTCACCGTAACTATTTAAATATAATACGGTTGTATTCGAGAGGGTTATTAATTATATTACCACAATGGAGCAAAAGATTGTTTAAACTCAAATTGTTTCACTCCATGTAAAGCCTGTTGCTGTACTTCCTAATAACTCCACTGGAAGAAGGCAATAACCATGTTACCCCCTCAAAAAAATCACATATGTACTTTGTGTTTTCTGGCTGTTTTTCTGTAGGAAGTAGAAATGTGCAGAAATGGAGATTTCACATGTTTATCTGAACCTCTGGTCTACAAAGAAACTGTGAAAGCTTAAAAAAAATCCTTGTGGCTGGAAAAAGGACACACAATTGTTATTGTTCTAAATTTTTCATATGCAAATGTTCTTATTCTTTTTTAATTTTTATCCATAACACGGCATTGTCTCTGCTCTTACTTTGAGGTGCAACACAAAACAGAGAAGTATCTCCCAAAATAACTTGCTGCATGTGAGAGTCCCTGTCCTGGCTGCTGATTTAAGATGGAGAGAAAAGAAAAAGAGTGGGAGACAGAGGTTCTTGTTTACCGCAACAGTAAAAAAAAGGGTTCATCATGACAAGATGTAATGAGGGAGTCGAAGCTGCATTCCATTTTCCAGCCTTTTTTGTGAGAAAAAAAACCCCATTATAGAAGCCAGAGAAAATAAAAGCTTAAGTTAACAAAAAGCATTAAACCTGAGATAGAGAGTTGAAGTGGAGCCTTTTGTCTCGTTGGCTCCAGCAGAACATGGCCCTCACATTTTAGATCCCTTTACACTCACTGATCCAGACAAAACAGGAAATTGGGGGGCATTTAGGCAACAGTCGAGCCTTTGACCCTTGAACCACAGCGCTCCCTGTCTTTGAAGTGAAGAGAGAGAATCACAAGCAATTACATGTGATGCAGAGTGCCTTCCCTTGAACATTTAGCCTCCACTGTGTAAACAGAATCAGAGCTCTCTGAGTGTGTTTGGCAGAGCGGTGGGTGTAGTCTGCTTAAAGTTTATGATCTCTGCTGGGTTTTGGCCTTCAAACTAAACTGACCCAAACACCTCTCCCTGTTTGAGTTGCAACAAACGACTGGCTTGTATTAGTAGTAGTGCTTTATCTCGCTAATAACATACAAGCATGACTTTTTCCAGCATTATCCATTAAGTTGAAAACAACACCGGCCGGGCAGCGTTCACAGCTCCCACCGTGGCCTTAAAAGGAAGCTGTCAAGAATTCCTGCTGCATTTGACTGTGTGTGTGTGTGTGTGTGTGTGTGTGTGTGTGTGTGTGTGTGTGTGTGAGTGTGTGTGTGTGTGTGTGTGCGCATGCTTGTAAGCATCAGACTTGGTGGCAAATACTCAACCCTCCTCAGAGATTGTCACCTCTGTTTAACATCTCGCTCATCAGCCGGTCATCTGCTCCTGTTTGTCACATTGGCATAAAAGCACAGACGTAATGTAATGTCTCTTCTCTTAATGTGCCACAGCCTTCAGCAGATTAATATACTATATTTGTTTATTCTATGGAACATGTTGCTTTTGGACAATAACATATTTAAATAAGAATTAGGTGTCTGCACATAAACACCTCCCTGAAAACGATCTATCTCCTCGTCATACTGGTACATAAATCAAATATAATCCTGCGCACTTTTATATTGTCGTTAAAATGTAAGTCAGCTGCCAAAGTGTGATCATTACTGTAAGGGAACACTTTTTTTTGATGGTCTCATGTTAATATTAATGTAAAAATAAGTTGCTACATCTTAAAACACAGTCACTAATTGCATCTCCGCCTGATGAGTACTTTTAAAGGGGAACTCCACCGTTTTGACACATCAAAGACTGTTTTCAAGTCTGGCGGAGTTTTATTACATATGAAAGTACTCCTGTAACATATATTTTCACAGTGTATTAAATGGATTAGATGTCTCTGTTTGCTTGGTGGAGTTTGATGATGACACCAGTGATGCGCGTCAAAACATCTGACCTGGAAGTCTTGTGGCTTACTGGGTTCCAGATGTAATCTGACCTTTAATTTAAAGCATAGTAATATAATGGCAAATCAATTTATTGGGATATTGGAATACACATCCAGAGTAAAGGGAATACAATGCAATGTTACTAACACTTAGCCACGAAGAGTCAGAGCAGTCCATCAACGCTCTAAATTATACGACAAAATTCTAATACAAGGTCAGCCTCAGGACTTCGACAAAAAGCACATAACTGCAACGTTCCTGCCAGTGACCTTTGTTTCATGTCATTCTCCGCCATCGTCGTCTCTCTCTGTCTCCTCGAATGTTTCCTGTCTTTCTGTCTGCGATCAAACAACAAATAAATCAAGCGACAAAGCCCTATCACGTAAACAACAAACAGATATTTATCCGTTCTCCAAAAATGGGGTTTAAAGCAAGACTTGAAAACAAAGACAGTGCCGACAGGTACGGTATGGAGAGCTCAGGCATCAGTTCAGCTCTTACAGACTCTTAAAATCATCAACATCAAGATTGAAACATCCTGAGGATCTTAAGGCTTGTTTTAGCCATCAATCTCAGTTCCGCTTTGTGAGGTCATTCATACAAAGTTACCCACCGTTTTCTGCCAAATCCTCATTGGCAGGGTTGTGCACTTGAGGGCATAAAAATACATTTACATTTTCTGGCTAAAGCAACGCCATGCAGCTGCAGTCTCATGAAGAAATGCTAACTAACTGTCAGTGCGAGTTAGCTTCACATTATTCTTGATTTGGAGAGACATCATACATGAAGTGCTTCATTTGTGAATGCATGTATTTGAGGCGATTGAATAACAAATCGACAGACGGCCAATGATGCGACTATACTATACTTTACTATGTTGTAAACTCTCAAGTACATATTCTTCCTGGGCACAGCCCACATTAATTATACCTCTATTCATTTCTTTGTTTGGTTGTTTGTGTTTTCATTTTTGAAAAAAAGGTCCTCCGTGAGGGACCACAGCCATTAGTTGCAGCGGTGGCGCCACTGTCCGCATGACTCCGGCTGAACCAGGATCAGTGAGGAACAGGCTCCGTCCCACTGGGTTCCCTTCCTCTTCCTTTGTTTTCATCCCGTTTCCTTCCTCGTTTTCTCAGATACTGTTCCCCCCGATGGAAGTCTAAACAAAATACAATACTGTGAAAGTAAACAAACGCACAAATATCATGTCCTACAGGACAGGGTTTTGGTTGGTGCTTTGCCAAAGGAGCTACAATATGGATACAATAAGTCATCTGATTTAGTCATCTGATCTTGTAAAAATGATGGTTGAACTGCATATTATACATACTAGCCCTCAATTGCACTAGGTATCTGACTGTACTATTTTTATTTTTATTCTGTTTGTATTATTTTTAACTGTTTGTTTCATGTTATGTTTTGCACATTTTTGTATGTATTTTGTCTTTTCTGTGGACCCCAAAAAGATTAGCGGCTGCTAAGGCATCAGCTAATGGGGATCCAGTAAATAAACTAAACTAAACTAATATGGACTGACTGGAACTCCATGTGGTTTGTGACTCTGGTGAAGCAAAATACAAATGTATTATTTGATTTAGCATATGTTCACAAAATTGAAGTGAGTGTGCTGATTCAGAAAGAAACAAGGTGGTATAATGATTGGACGACAAGTTGGTTGTTTTCCTCTTTGCCAAAAATTAACTGCATGGCCACTTTTGTGTTTCAGAGTAACAGATTTTGATCAGATCTTAAATCCTGAGCTCATACGCTGTCCCAACCTCCAACGGCCAAATATCTGTTGGCCAAACTGTTATCACAAAGTGTTCTTGAATATAATGTTGTTGAGTTGTTGAGTGTTTTTTCGCAACAGTTTCTCCAATGCACTGGTAGATAAGGAAGTATACTGTCAAACCTCAAATGTACTCGAAGTATAATGGGATATCAAATTGAGGAGAATTTATGCTCAACAGTTCAGCAACTCTGTTAGACAAGAGGTAAATATGATGCATCCTATGATAATGATTAACAATCTCATGGTCTGTGGCACATGGCATGTTATTAAAATGTGTTCAAACAGGACTTGCACTGCATGTTATCCCACTTTCTCTTAAATAAATGCTCAAAAATAGTCAACACGTGAGTCTGCAATGGTGCACATAAACACTTGAATAATCTGAATGTGTCTTTGCTATGCAGCATCCATCAACCTGAACCGTCGTTAACTTGCCTAATGCGTGCATTAACATTAATGAGCTTTTACACACTTTTTACGCAGCTCTTGTGTCCCCCTTCTCCACCACTTCGATCACATCCATCCTCGCCCACCTCATGCTATTAAGACCTATAATGGAAGTCTAGATTAATGGTTAATTTCCAGGAAACCCCTGTGTTCTGTCATAAAGTGCTTTCCATTAATTAGTGACTCTGTTTCTCAGAACGGAGAGGGAGAGCAGAAGAGTGATTAATGAGCTAACTAGTGCAGCCAACGGCTCGCCTAGCTCCAGTAGTGAGCGTGAGAAGAGTCGGACCCACAAAGAAAGGGAAAGAAAATAAATATGTGGCCCTTGAAAAAAAAAGAACTGCATGGAAATTCATTGAAAGGGTAGCTGAGTGCAGTTTCAAAGGGATTGTGGAACATTAGAGCTGAACTGAGAGAGAGAGAGGGCAGAGAGAGGCTTGATTACGCCCTCTATGGTGCCAGAAGTCCAGCAGACGGTGATGGGTGTGTGCTGCTCAACGGAGAACTGTTATTGGGAAAGCAGTTCAGGCGACTTCTTGACTGCATTTGCTCTCTGAAGGTGTAAGGTTCATTCTCCTGAAGATGAGATATCGCAGCAGAGAGAAACATGCAGCAATAACATTTTAGGTCTACGCTGAATGTTAATTAGACATTTTGCATCCTCATAAAAATACCAAGAATCAGTTCCAACCCTTTGAACAAACACGCTTACCTCAAATTAATATTGGATGCTGTTTAATGTAATTGTTGAAGCGGTTGACATTTTCTCTGAAGAGATGAGAAGATCGATACCACTTTCATGTATGAATGCTAAATATAAAGCTGCAGCCAGCAAGTTATAACTTGGACATGTAACCAGACGGAGCCAGACCAGCAGTTGAACTCCTTGTTTTCTTTATGCTAAGATAAGCTAACCTGCTGCTTACTGTAATTTAATATTTAAAGGAATGGATTAGATCAAAAGATTGAAACCACCCTCATATTTGTTAGTTAAATATGAAGCTACAGTAAGCAGCTGTTTAGCTTAGCCAGCATAAACACACAAACACAGAAACTGTCCAAACATTGTTTGTTTCATCTGTATAAAACCCCAAATTAAAAAGAATTAGTGGGCTGGTATATTTTAGTATTTTTTATTTTACCATTGGACAGGGCTAGGCTAGCTGTTTCTCTGTTTCCTGTCTTTACGCTAAACTAAGCTAACCGGCTGCAAGCTGTAACCAGTCAACAGAATACAAGAGTGGAATCAATCTTCTCATATAACTCCTCTGCAAGAAAGTGAATATGTGTATTTCCCAAAATGTTGAACTATGTCTCGTTAACGCTTGTTAACGTTACTAACCCGCGCCAGTATTTCTGTACAGAGATTCTGAAGGGCAGCCTGGCATTAGTCCAGTGGTATGGCTAGACATTATCTCCAGCACCGCTGCATGTTTTGATAAGGGGGCCTCCTAGTCTCTCCTGTGCTGGCCTGTAAGTGGCTGGGAGTGAGCAGCAGGAGTGTTTGTGCATGCAATGAATGTTTATGTACGCATGTGAGTGTGTGTGTGTGTGTGTGTGTGTGTGTGTGTGTGTGTGTGTGTGTGTGTGTGTGAGTGCAGAGTAAACTGCCGCCTTGGTGGGGCAACATACTGTCTCTGGTCTAGAGGAGAGCTATTAGGGGAGCGATGAAGCTGATGACATGTTGTTCCTGTGACAGGTCGCCGGGCCCCAGACTCCTCTCTGCTGCCGCTGCTGTTGGCGCTGTGGGAGCCCACGGGTCTGCTGCTGGACAGACACAAAGACGCAGGGACTGAGTTTATTTTGGGAGGTGGTTTGGTGCCGGACACCCTGTCTACTTTCCCACCAACCTTCATACACCTCCACCCCCCTCTTCCAACACTCAAAACACACACACACACACACACACACACACACACACACACACACACACACACACACACACACACACACACACACACACACGCAACCAGGATAATTTGACATGGCGTCAATAATAATTGTTGATCTGACACAGAAAAACAAATCTGGTTTTGAATCATCTGTCTCCAATCCAGTCTGAATGAAGTACATACACATTTTATTATAGTGTTCAGTTTTTGAAAATCCCATTTAAAATAACCTTTTTTCTGCAACTTTTTTTTCAAAAATGTGTGTCCCTGTTTCAAATCCATCAGTTGACTATTCATCTAGTCTATCTAATAATGGCATACAAATTAAAATATATATATTAATTAAAGCTTAATTAAAACAAAAAACTCTATTGAATGAAAGTTATGCTTCTCGTCTTCCTCTCCTGCCATTGTTTATCTTCTATTTCTGTTCAAGGAATCAATGCACAAACAGTAGTAATGAGTGAGCATGTAATTCAATGATGGTGTGGCTGCACAGACTATTGCTTTTTTGTCAAGTGTCCAATAACCAGTATCCCTCCGGTCAGCCGGCCAGTTTGTCCTCTTTATATTTTAGTGATGCAGACCGTTTTCTGACTATTGATTCAGGATTCAGGTCATTTTAAGAGAGCTTTATAAAGGGTTAGGGTAAATAATCTATTTGTGAATAATATAAATGTATTGCACTTGGTCTCTGTGTACATTAGCCACTTCATATGTACACACATTTGTTTTTATTGCACACTTTGGAACTGTAGTTGTGCATTAATGCATACCGGAGTGCCAGAATAGTGGGATGTGATAGGGAGGAAAATATTATTCAGGTAATTGCCATCCTGTCTCACACTAATTACCACTTGGTTAGACTTCGGGTTGGGTCTGTTGATGTCATTGCTGCGGTTATTATTTCATAATTTTACAGTTGAATCTTTACAACATAGATACGTTTTATAGGGCAATATGACAAAGAGCAGATCCTGATATTTTGAACAGACTGTTGAAGTATACATAGAAAGTTATAATTAGAATAATTATTTGTATTATAAAATACACCCAGACTTTGTTTTCACACCTGAACTGATAAAAAAAAGGCTGTGTTTCCACTTTGACAGCTTCCTGTGCAACTGAGTGTTGACTATTAGGAATGTATGTTACACCCACTTTGATGTATGTGTTTGACTCGGCTGACGTAATAAACCCCATCTGACTATTCTTTTCAATTTCTGATTCATACAGAAAACAAAAATAAATAGAAAACAACAACGGGTTATAATCAATGCTGCTGAACTTCTCATGTGTCTGTGATATATATATGTATATATATATATACATATATATTTTTTTAATTATGAATAAAAAGGTTATTCCTCGTTTTAACGACCACTAAATCACCGGTGGCTGTGAGTCCCAGTGGTGTTTATGTAGCCACTGAAACATTCAACTATGTGGACAAAGCTCTTCCGAAACACTTCTCTCTCTCTGCATCTGATTGAGTTACACAGGGAAATACATTTTAAACAGGTGCCCACTGAAGCCACACACACACACACACACACACACACGGCTCTCCTCTTCTTCCTCGACTCTCTTCTCCTGTCATTGTAACTTGACTCCCATGTCTTCAGCCTGCCCCGTCGTCCCTCACATACCCAGTATCCTGGTCCTGATACTCAGCACACATGCTGTAACTGGAAGAGCCAGTGACACGCAGGGTGACCTCTTCTGATACGAGGTGTGAACGGTCCCCCCACCAGGGAGGCTGTACTAATCCTTCTGTCGTAACATCCACTTGAACCCACGCTTGTAGAGTTGTTAAAATGCCACTCTCAAGCCGTGGTGGAGGTGGTCACGTTGGCACAGAGACGGGCAATGGGAGGACTGGCGTGACGCCACTTGGGGATACCCTAACCCCCTGTTTACCTCCCGTCTACCCCCTGTGCTCTTTGCTAGTAATGTTTGGTCCTGCTACTAAACTGTGTAGAGTCACTCTTTTGTCACTATTTTAGGGTTTGTAGTTTAAAGGCACAATGTGTAGGATTTAGTGGCATCTAGTGGTGTGGTTGCAGATTCTACCTGTAACCAATCTCACCTCTAATGCATAAACCCTAACCAATCCAACCAACCAAGGTAACGTTACGTATCAGAAGAAGATGTTGTATTTTTTACATTTATTCTAAAGGCAATTTTGTATTATATTGTAATATTATAGTGTATATATGATATGAAGGCAACCGAATAAATAACAGTAATGATATGTGGACCTCATCATCTATCAATTCTATACATTTCAGAATAATGAATAATCCTGAAATGTATTATAATTTAAAGTTATTATATTGTTGTTGTTGAGTTTTAGGGACTTTCTTTTTCACATGCTCATTAACAGACCATAAAGGCATTTTTATTTATTATTGTATATCATAAACTATATATTCCCCGATTGTAGTTGTGATTTTCCCTGCGATCTCCACGCTGCAGAACGTTTCCAGTTTGAGCAGAGCAGGATGTTGCGTCTTTAAGAGTTAAGAGTTAAGAAACTTGAAACCAGCCGTGTTTGCGCAACAATCAGTGCGGCTCCCAGCCGCCAAAGTGTCTAGACTGGCACATGATGGCGGGAATCAACCAATGGCTCCAGAGCTTTCCTCTGGGGCCCCGAGAGAGAGAGAGAGAGAGAGAGAGAGAGAGAGAGAGAGAGAGAGAGAGAGAGAGAGAGAGAGAGAGAGGGAGGGAGGAAGGGAGGGAGAGAGAGAGAGAGAGAGAGAGTGTGTGTAAATTCCGGTAGGATTACAAGGAAGGCAAGTTCAGTGATTTGGGTTTCAAAATAAAAGCATCACATTCAGTCTCTATTATAATACATGGTGTTCACCGTTAACGCTTTTGTTTTGAAATTCTCAGTCGACTACACTTGCTTTTATTCTGTTGGGCTTGACTCTAGCGTGTACAGCAGCGCGCGCGTGTGTGTGCGTGTGTGTGTGCGTGTGTGTGTGTGCGTGTGTGTGTGTGTGTGTGTGTGTGTGTGTGTGCGCCCGAAAGGGACTTGCAGGGGAGTGGAGAGTGGAGTAATTCCAGCGCTCTTTAAAACAACTTCTCAGCACCGAATCCGTCCCGGAGTTTGGCACTGGGGTCCCCGACTATCTGTGTGTTTCCCCGGGACTCTGCAGCGGGATTATCGCGTCCAGCACAGCGACAGAAACCATCGGATATCTCAGTGTTGTGAGGATTTATTTCGAGGTGAAGGAAGGATTTTTTTTTTTTTTACGGTTCAAGAGGTTCACAAACTTCAAGGAGAAACTCTGGAAAACTTTGGGATTAATGTTTCGGATGCTCTTTTTTGTTGTGCCCATGTAAACTGATACTGCTCCCGGAGAGGTCTAACTATGGTGTGTGGATTGTGTGCGGGATCTCCGGAGTGTTGGAGAGTTGAAGGCTTTGTGCGAGGGCTGGCACACGTTGTGGCTTAATTGAGTTGGCGACAGCAGGTCACTGCGCAGTGGCTGCGTGTAGCCTTCTTCTGCAGACGTTTAGTGATGTTTTAACGCAACGCATGCTTTATATTACTTTCTAATGCTGCGGGAGAGCCAGAACACGGTGACCACCGGCTGCGCATTCTGTGCGCACCGTGCACAAACCCACGGTCTTGCGCGACAAGCGTAAATCGATGTGGCTTCTCCCGAGACCCGGACGGGGCCGACAGGACACATCCAAAACTGTCTAGGCTGTCGTATGTTCAAGTCGAAACGCACAGGTCTTGTACGGCGACTCTGGAGAAGCCGTCTGGTCACCGAGAGCGACGGGCGGGATGGAAGCAGACGAGGTGAGGGGGCACGGAACGGTCCGTGTGGCAGACACGCAGGGAAGCTCCACAGACACGAGCAGCGGTCGGTGACGCACACTGACCCGGCTCCGGGACCCTCGGGGGAGGCTGGAGACCTGACAGAGAGCGCCGAGAGGGAGGAAGAGGAGCAGCAGCCTGACGATGACCGGGGCGCCATGTGCGTCCCGGAGCACAGAGGCTCCCGGCGGGGACAGGAGGGCGACAGTAGGACGGTGACGTGTTGTTTGTTTGGGGAATGGGATCTCAGACCCCGTAGCCCTTATTGGGCCCCGAGAAAAGACGGAGGGGGCGCTTGTCATTGCGCACCGAGGCATGCGGGGCTGGAGGAGGAACTGGCGACCACCGCTCATGCTTTTCTGAAAAGACTCAAGGAGAGCTCTCTGGACACCTTGGTGAAGGCTGTGGAGACCAAAGGAGGGATACCCAGCGAGTGCGTCATGGTGCCCAGCACTGAGCTGCGGCTCGGTGCTCAGCACGTCTCTCCCCAGTGTCTCGTGTCTAAGGTGTACCGCTGGAGCGACCTGCCGCTCTCAGCGCGGCTCAAGACGCTCAGCCACTGCCAGAGCTTCGGCGCAGTGGACGGCGCCAAGGTGTGCTGCAACCCCTATCACTACAGCCGCTTATGTGGGCCAGGTAAGGACATCAATGTTGGCAAATGATCAAATGCACGAGTTACAACGAGAGATGCTATCTTTCTGTCATTCAGTCCCGTGAACGCCACATTAATCACCACCTTCCAAACCCTGGTAGTCCAAACTCAGATGGAGGGCTTTGCTGGAATAAAGTTCATCTCATAAAAGTGAAGCGCGTCAGGGATCTAATAAGATGTTATGCATCGTAAATATTGATGTCGCAGCATGACATTAATGAGAGCTTCCAATCTGTCACAGTGGTGTTTTGCCTGAGCCGTAACCTAAAGAAGAATGTAGTTATTGTTGATTGAAGTGTCAAACAACGTCACAGTCCTACGAGAGAAGAAACACCCACCAAGCTCCTCAGATGTTGTTGATGTAGCCATTTTACATTTGCAATAATACATAAAAGCACACTGTGCAACACTGAAATCCCAGACAACAAATATAACGTATTCTCTTCTCGTGTGTCACTGCCTGCCCTGCAGTTGTATAACATTGTCATAACTCTGGCTTCTACTTTGGTCAACCATTACTTTGATTTCCCCTCCACATTCCAAACACATTACACATTTATTTAAATTTGCGCAAAACTTTGCTGCTTCCCACATCATCCAATTGAAGGTCGCTCTCAAGTTGCACTGAGGCTCTTTTTTCTTTGACAAGGAGGTCCTCCTCTTGTTATTTAGGTGAAGGAGTGCCGATAATATACAGTTTGCATAGTGCTGGCGCCAGACTGACTCGCTGGGTATCTGACTGACTGAGGACTCCGGCAATTACTGGCTCTGCTCTTAAAGGGGCCGCAGCCACAAACCCATGTCCACTTTGGACTGAAGGGACTCTCCCAGCAGCATTTGCGTATAGTTTACAGTGCTGCTTTCACACAGAAGAAGTCAGTCACCCTGTGAGTCCGTGTCCATGAAAACGACTTCACTGAAAACTTTATGAACATGTCATAAAAGCAGAGGATCAACCTGAACACGTTGAGAATCAACAGTCTCCTTAAACAAAGAAACAGCTGAAGGAAATACTTGCAGGTTCAGATTGGATTTGTGGAATTATACTTATTAGGAGTTCAAAAGAAAGACTATGTATGATTACAGTGTTGCAATCATGCACTCAGCCCAAATAACTCCACGGAGGTATAAGGGAAGCTGGTCTGTTGATGCAAGGTAGCCTGCAAATCAAAATAGTGAACATATTACCTCATGAAAAAGATGCAGAGCCGCCATGTTTAGGTAGTTTATACATTATCATTAGTGATAGAAACAGGTGGGTCTAATGGTCTACCTGACGAGAACAGGCTTTCTATGTAATGTGATTTAGATGAGACTGAAGATAAAGTCCATTTATTGTGCGTTATAACATTTTAAGATGTTATTTGCTGAAATGTTCTTCTTGGTTGAGGAGTTCAACTTTTTATTGTGCAAGATTTATTGGTAGCACAGAAGACAAAGTTTGTGTGACATAAAATAAAATACGCATTTCACATAATTCACAGCTTGTGCAAGCCCTGACGTTTTCGATTGTTTCATTCAACAGCTAATAATACAATGCGAGGAGTGATTAGCTCCGTACTTTTCTTTCTCAGCTGATGGTTTAGCAGCGAGACCGTACAGCCTTCAACTTAACCTTTGTTGTATTTCCAGATTCACCTCCTCCCCCATACTCTCTGTCCCGTTCAGATGAACACAAGCCACTGGGTGAGTTTGGAAAAATGGCCACCACATTGCAAACCAGTAAATGACAGAGGGTGTCGTCACCATCATATTTTTAGACTGGAAACTCTGATTATCTTTGAAAAGCTGCTTGTGTTGAAAGCGACACAGAGTTAGTGGAGTCTTATCTGTGCTCATCTCCCCTTTTGAAGAGCCTGACATCTAGAGTCTATAATAGGGAGGCTGTGTTTGTGCAGACAGACCGTCTGCTCTGTAGTTTGAGAGACTTATTAAGGCTGCAACCAATTCTTTTTTCCATTATTCTTTCAGCAAAACATGTAATTCAAAGGCGTACAAGGTTGCCTTCACATTTTTTTTTCTACCAATAGTCCAAAACCCCCAAACATGTATAATCATATAAAGCAACAACTCCTCACATTTAAGGAGCTTTAACAAGAAAATGTTTAAAATAACGATTAATTGACCACGGAAAATGCTCACTCGTCTCCTGTTTGTTTGTGCTTTTTCTACAATCACCAGACTCAACTCTGTCTTACACTGAAACTGTGCCCCCACTATCCCCCGATCGGCCTCACATTACGCCAAGAGACTACACAGGTGAGTTACTGGCATCACCGTACTGCAGAGGTGCATGCACATTGTGACCGGGCAGATGTTTGTTTCAGCAGGGTCTGATGTAGATTTGTATTCCTTGAAGAAGTCTGAGGCACGAATGGAAATACTTTTAGAGTTGCACTTACAGGCTCACACACTCATGCGTGCAAACCCACATAGCGTGCATAACGTAGAACAGTAAGTTACATTTACTGGTGTTATTATGTTGTGCTTTCCTTCTTATTTTCAAAGGCTGTTAAGACAAGCAAAAACTCCAGTGCATAAAGCTTCTATTGTCAGAGAGGCATGGAGGGCTCGGTGGGGGTCTGGGGTCTCTCACTATCTAGATGCCACAGCAGTGTAGCCTTTCTGTCTCTCGTTCCCCCCTCTCTCTCTCTCTCTCTCTCTCTCTCTCTCTCTCTCTGTCTCTCTCTCTCTCTCTCTCTCTCTCTTTCCCTACGCTTTCTCCACGGCAAAATATTTCACTGGGATGGAGCTGCAATAAGATCCCTGTGCATACTCCCAATCCCCTTTTGCCTCACGATCCACCCATCCCCCTCTTTCCCTCTTTCTTCCCTCAAATCCCTCCATTCCTCTTGGCAATTGAGCAGTGGAAAGAGGCTGGCATTTTGGGGGCGGGGGAGCCGAGCAGCTCTGATGAGGCGGAGGTGTAGAGTTTTGTGTGCGTGTATATGTGGAAAGAGAGCGGGGTGGGGGCCGAGGGCCGAGGGCCTGCATTTGGACAGGAAACAGCCCCCTCTAGATGATGAAACTGGAGCTTTATTTGTTTACGTGCTGGGGTCGGGTGGAGAGGTCCTTGTAGCGTTGGAAGAAACCCACAAACCCACTGGATCAAGCCTCTCTGGCTTCACTTGTGGACGGTGTTGAAAGGTGAACGGGCACCTATGAAGTCTGTGTCGTGTAGTCGCAGCATCACGAAGCTGTCTGAAGAATCAGCTGCAACCCAATGGCACTTTCTTTGGTTCTTTGGTGACCAGAAACTTATTCTTAAAGTTTAGGTTTCAAGTTGAAATGTTGCATTGAGTTGTTATGTATGTTTTCCATGTTTAGGTGCATGGTCCCACTGCACAGCTAACCAGAAAGGAAAAAAAAAGATGCTTTAATTACTTGGATTTGATTTTCTCAGCATTTATTTCCAAAAATGAGGGTCTAAATGCTGTTTTAAAGTCTTCTCCAACCTCTCATTTATTTTTAGCCTAAAAGGTGTCAAATGGAATTCATCGGGTGTAAAGGTGACTTTATTAGATACCCACAGTTTGTACGTTTTTAATTGTAGAATATAAAGCTCAGTGTCACAACGGTTGCTATATGGCCCTGAGTGTTTTTGAGGGTTGAGATAAATAATCCAGAATCGGTTCAGTCAAACAATAGTTAAGTTTTATGTTATGATTTTAAGGTTTCTATTGTTTACCTGGTGAAATGTGTGGAAATAGATCAGTTTTCTTAAAAGATGTGTTTGGGTAAGTCTGTGTGCGTGTGCGTGTGCGTGTGCATGTGTGTGTGTGTGTGCGTGTGCGTGTGTGTGTGTGTGGTCTCTGATCCCCTGCCCCCCACACAAGAACACTGGAGCCGAGAACCGGAGCTCAGGCCAAGAGCTCGAGTAGGATAGAGACTAAACAGAGGTAGCCAGGAATTCTGCGTGTCGTTTTTGTCAGGTTATAAGACTCCTCTTTTGAGTTACAGCTGGTATAATGAGCAGGAAATAAGCTGAACATGAAGCTTGTATCAAAGAATTGTCTGTAGCTTTATGAAGAGAAAACCTTGATGTTTCTTAGATCTTTCAAGAGTGTGAATGAATCGTTTTTGTGCAGGTGATCCTCTAAAGCCTGTGATGTTTTCTTTACAACACAAGCAAACATTGAACATGTGCTCCGGCACTTCAGCATCTATTTTTTGTATTTATTCCTTTTAAATCTCCCATAGCTTTAAGGGGAAAAAAGGCGGCAGCAGGGTGTGGTCCACACATACCTTTGCCCTGGCCTCTTTTATCATTCGATCAGTTAACGTTCCCTTTAAACCGCAGCAAACGGCAAGGCTTTGAAAAGGGAAATGTCTACTGTAAGTTTAGTATATCTACTTGGACCGTCGCTCTCTGACTCCTAACAAAACGTGTCATTCAGCTGCTTATTGTCAGCTTCTCTGATTGCGTGCGTGTGTTTGTGTGTGTATGCGTGTTTGTGTGTGTGTGTGTGTGTGTGTGTGAGAGTGAGAGTGAGAGGTGGGGGGAGGAATTTCTGTCTGACTCAGTGATAAGATCGTCTCAGAGAACTCACATAGGGGTTCTTCAGGACAAACACTCACACTCACACACACACACACACACACACACACACACACACACACAAACACACACACACACACACACACACACATTCACCAATCACGTGATTAGCTGGAAGGTAGGCACAGTTCTGCTTTTTTACCTTCATAATTGATGGATAACCTTTTTTCTAAATACATATTATTTGGACTATCTCAACTATGCATAAAGTACTTGTTTGGTCATTTTAATGAAATCATTTGGTGGCTTTTCTTTTAGTGCTACCAACAGATCAAAACTTAACTTAAAGTTAACACAAAAAGAGTCTCCAAAGTGAGTTCCTGCCTCAACTGTCCTCCGTGATTATAACGTAAGCAGCTCCAGACATCTGAATCACGGCCACAGCTGTACAGGTTGTTGTAGGTCGGCTTTACACAATAACAACTTGGAAATCTGCTATTTTGATAATTTTGAAGACCAATAAGTGAACTGCTTCTATAGCAAACATGACATGTCGACTGAAAATAACATTGGCGGGAATTAAGCATGACTTACTGGACAAAACAAACAGAAATCAGCTCACAACGTGAGACTGAAGGTAGACGATAGGGCAAGTTAACGGGACTCAGGCGCTCATGAAAAACAACAATTGGAAAAGTCATGAAAATAGCAGTTTCCAGGCTTAGAGTTAGAGAAGTTTGGGAACAATAAATAAACCCAGAAGGTCTTGGAAAAGTCATGGAAATCTGCTTCACAAATACCTGTGTCATAGAGGGTATGTGGATCAACTGAGAAAAATCTACATTTGTCAAACAACACTGAAATGACCAAATCAGTTACGTCACTTGGCGTTACGCTGTTCCAACCTCAGACTCCAACCTTTAATTCTTATTTTTCATGAATATGCAGACATTTCAGGTCATGAAAAACTCTTGGAAATGTATTGGTCAAAATGTGTATGAACTCTGAGTTAAGCTATACCATTTTATATTCAAAGGGGTAGACAGTCTCAAAGAACAATGCCCAAAGAGATAGTGATGTCCATGTCAGCTATTACATCATATGACATCATTGTACTCCTCAAACGTTTGTCCACCTTGTTGTCATTAGACTCTGGCTTTTGAACATGTGGAAACAAGTAAAGCAATGATACTTAGTGGACATTAGTATGGCCTGGATGCACTGAAGTAAGACAAGAAGACTGCTCCCTCTCTGCCCTCGGTAATCATATTTTGGTGGCTTGTTTGCTTAAGCAGAGCAAGGTATCAGCCAAACATCCTGTCTCAAAGCCCTGTCTGCACTCGCTGCAGCATTAACCCCATGAATTGGCCCTTTGACTGATGGGGCACGGCCCAGGAATGTTGGGAAATTGGGAAGGTGAGGGGGAGTAGGGTCTCAGAGTGAAAGAAGGTGGGAGGGTGGGATAAGGGGCTCCGACTCCGGAGAGTGACATCTGATACGTGTTTGAACATATCGCCGTTAATACTTAAGAATCACGGAGCTGGGCCGACATTCTTGGAAGCTTGGGAGACAGTTTTAAGAGTCCGACCGCACCGTGCTGTTTTAGTGAGCTCAGTTCAGAAAGTGTGAAGCTTTTGCAGGTCAGTCCAGGTTTACACAGTTGGACACGGTTTTGTAAATCATCTGCTGAGGCCCCTAAAGTAAAGATTTGACTCCCAGAAGCATGAATATTTCATGAGATATACCTTTGCGGAATTCATTTCAATATTCTGTTGATGTCTTGAGGTGTAAGAAAAGTGCAAAGACAAAAACAGCCACATTATGCTGCAATCCGTCTGAGTCGGGACGGGTCCTCTCAGTGACCTGAACCTCCAGTCTGTTTGCTGGCATGCGTACAACACTTGCTCTTATGCCTGACTGAGACACATTAGACTATGGAATTCAACATCAAGTGCTGGCCCATTAACCATTTGCCATTTCCTCAAGTATTTTCCATCACGGCTCTTTTTCAGCACACAAGCTGGCTACGCAGCGCACAACTCACCCAGAGCTCTTTTAGGTCAGTTTGTTCATTTCTTTCTGAAGTCCTTTCGTTGGGTATTTTGAATTTGTTGGCACATTTTAGGCTTTTAGGCTGCCAGGATGTCAACACTGTTATTAAAACCCTGTCTCCTAGAAATTAAGTTTATATGCATCGAATGTGCAACAGCAAATTATAAGTAACTGTCGCTGTTGAATTTAACTGTGAAATGTTTTCTGACAACGTTTGATTTGTTTTCCCCCATAAAATCAACTCTGGCGATACAATATCCGTTCATAGTGACTACCTCGTTATTAAACATTTTATGGTTGAACTCAGGCAAAGCCAACAGTTTCTAACGAGAGATTGTGGTCTGGCTTCCTGCGAAAATAAGGCTGCAGTGATTTAAATCACGAATCACAACACGATTATCGGCATTTAGCAGAGGCCACGATCTTTCCTTGACCTGAACCGAAATGCTTTTGTTGCCTTAACTTAACCACAGACGGGACTCAGGAAGCGAACCCTTATTTCTGGTGTTCAAGTCCTGCTCTTTGTGCGTCCGTCATCCTCGGCGAGTACCGACTCCAGTGGTGGAAACGTGTAGCGCAACTATTTAGTGATGTAATTTCGTTACGCGATCAATGCCTTCTAGGTTCACTTAAACATGACTTGAAAAACAAGTTAACTGTTCCTTGTTGTGTAATCATCACACAAATAAGCAGTAAAACTCTAAACTGAAGGAGTCGTCTCACCTCCCAGTCCTTAATGCTGCACTGTCTGTCAGCGAAGATGCATATAAAACATGTCGTTGCGCGGATAAACAGAAACAGTTAACATGCACACCTCTAAAATACTTAGCTCCGAATACTTGAGGGTAACCGAGGCTGAGGGCAGGACGGGATATCCGATAACATCGCGGTCTGCTCAACACGGAACAAAAAAAAGACGTAAAAGCACGACATTTAATTTGATTATTTCCGTAACATTTTATTTTGAGGGATTTTGTGTTTGATCTTCTGTTCCGTCTTGGTAGATGCAACCCATCGTTATGTGTCTGTGTTGACATTTACAGAAGCTTCAGACATTTATACTTTCAACCATTTTATTGTGCTTGACAATGACGCATCCCTTGACCTCTCCATGTTCACGGATTTAGGAAGTGTTACACAGAAACAATCCTGATTATCAAGAACAGACTGTTATATAATGTCACGAATCACAATAATGTTTACATACGTAAACGTTGCTCCCTTCTTTTTCTTTCTCCCCTCTCCTTTTCGCTCTTGTGTTTTAGCCCTATTTTACTGCTCTTTGTCTTCGTGTTAATTCTACTTCTGCCTTCGCCTTCTCCACGGTTTGTTGGACACACATTTTTTGCTCTCTTTCTCTCCGTCTTTGTGACTCTTATTCTCGCCCCCTCTCTTTCAGTCCATGTTGTCAAGCCATCACAATTTAAAATAAGGTTTAAATTACAGGACTGGCTGTGGCTTTCCGTTGTTCCCTCAGAGTTTTTGCCAACCCGCAATTTGGCTTTTAATGGAATCCTGCCATGCTGCTGAACCTAAAGATTCTTTGCAGATGTCGACAGGCTCTCTGACTCTGAAATATAGGAAACTGTCGCCTGTGCTGTGAGCTCTCGGTGTAACGCTCAGTTAAGACCGAAGCAACATTTTCAGGTTTTTTTCAGGCAATGTAAGCTGCCTGTTTGTGCTGGGCATTCACCCATGATATTGGAAACTACACTGACAAACATACACAGTAGCCTACTGTTTTTAAGCTTCAGTAGCCGACTTTGATAAGGAGTGTAAGGCCATATGCGCAAATGTATATAGCATGTATATACCCACAAGACACAAACACACTTTTTAATTGAATTGAATCGCTTGAAAAAAATGTTAATTGCCACTTCTTTTGCTCTAAATTTCTCGAAACTGGAAGGCTAACGTGTATTTCTGTTAACTCCCATATTAGCATTGCTCAAATGCTCAAGCTGAAGATAGGTTGTTTAAATGCCACGGGGAAAAAACAGCAATCGTCGTGCAAGGTCTCTAAACACAAAAGATCTGTTCAGAGTTTTTCAGCAGGAGTGGTGCATACACATTTTCTTAAATGAGAATACACAATGTCATGGGTGAACTGGCACTAGTCAATATTTCTTGACAATGGATCAAATGACCATGTGTCATGTGACCCACAGATCATCCAACTCTGCAGTTTCGTTTTGGTTTTATCGCCCACAACTTTACTTTTTTGGTTCGCTCTCAAAGCGTTGTTTCCAGGTGGGCCTGCAAAAACAAAAAAAGGCTGCACGCTACCTGCACTAAATGACAGACCGACAAAGTTAGCAACTAGCTAATAAACAAAACTAAAGTGCTAGGTATTTCCTCAGGAGAATGAATTCATCAGACACCAAATGAATGCTAGTGTTGCTCCGTATTTGCTGGATGTGTAAATAAGAAACAGTTTGGCCATATTAACTCAATGAGGTGGGAGTATCTGTCAGGTTGTGTTGCTTCACCACCAAAGCATTTCATGTGCTCATGTGCTCATTTTCACACATAATTGTTTTCATACACATTTTCTACGGTAACTCTATTAAATCACTGCAGGTCTCACATTCCTTGTGCCCCCCCCTCCCCCCCCACTGTGTGAGTTATGTATAGTGCTTGTGGATTGTACTGTCAGTCCACAGTTATTTTTTTATATATCGTTGCGTTCCACACTGGCATTTCATTCAGATAATTCACCCAAATTAAATTTGAGAAGGAATTTTATAATACCTTCTTCATAGAGGAACAAATGGATCTATTCCACCAATAAATGTGTGTAATTAAGTTGTGAGGAGTGAAGGCCATATAGTGGGACCCCGTGAGGCTCAATGAGAGACTTGTCAACTTGACCCCGGTGACTGGCTGAGCGGGGGGAGGAAGTGTTGAGGAAGAGGGCCTGTCCAGGAATGTGTTGGGAGGGGAGGCCTGTCAGCTGGAGCTCTGCTTCTCTACGACTCCTTTTGTGTCTCTATTCAGATTAAAATCATCTTTTAATAAGTCGTTTGTGTAAAACTAACATCCAGATATTCTCAGAGCTGCAACACACCGTCTTTCCCTGTGAAGTGTTTTAGTCGAGCCTGATCTACGTCTCTGTTGCGGTGTTGCGATACCCGTATGTGTGTCTCTGGTGCGCCTGTAGGTAACTCTTGAAAGATGTAACCAAATGTACTACACGGGCTATAGAGACACCATCTACGTATCAAAGACAGACACGCGGATCCTCATCAATCAAAGCCATCTCCGGCGCAAATGTTGACTTTGATGTGTTTGTTTTCACCTCTGTGTATGAATGAACAAGATTATGTCAGGAATAGCAGGAATGCTGAGCAAACAATCCTCCTTCAACGCTGGAGCAACAACAGTGAAGAGATAGAGAACAATAAATCACGACACACGCCTAAGCTGCTGTGGCACCTTGATTTGCTGTAAAAGTATCATTTAGATTCAGTCCCACCCTTCTCCTCTTTAGCTCAAGTTGCACGACAAACTGTTGCAAACAAAACTTGCTTCAAGGAAGTGAAATTCTGATCAGAATCGATTTAGAATAACACACATTCACAGTTAGTTCTGTTTACTCCGATTAAATCAGTTTCAGATCTTTCTAGTGCGTTAATTGCTCAGTTTCTCTCTTACTGCTTATTTATTGTGAATCTTTATTGTGGATGAGGAACATTTTACAGTGCTACAGCTATGCGTTGTGCCATTCTAGCATTTACCTGCAGAAAGTTCTCCAATGGCAAGCTTCTTGAGAAGAAACTGACTGCATCAGTGAGCGTTGTTATAACGGCTAAACAAGAGCGATGCAAATGTGACCGTGTGCACTTTCTCCACAAGAGGAGGTTGAGTGATTGGATGTGAAGTGATACGTCACTTGTACAGCATTTAATAAACTTTTTTCAATCTGAGCTTGTTAAAATTTAACCAAGTTTAAAGATACTTGTGTATAGTAACACATTTATGAACTTGGCAATGTTAAGTCTGAACAAAAGCACATGTTGGATTGGAACATATACATATTTTTTTGTTTAGTTATGTTTTTGTCTTTATTTGATACAACAACACCAACAGTATATAGAGAAAAAGGGGTGACATGCGATAAAGGTTACTAGCAATTACATGTGTGCATCTTAAAACTCTGTAATTTTACACTAAGCAACAGAGGAACAAATGTCAACATTGGTGCATAATCAATTCAGTATATAATCTATACTTCAAATCATCTGAAACCACCATTTATTTACAAAGTGACAGCCTTCATTATGAGTCTCACAAGCATCAGAGTTAGGATCATTTCTCCAGCTGTGATCATGAAAGTGAAGAGAAAATGGTTTGTATGTGATGTCCACAATGACAACACAAACTGGTGTATGTTGCAAGACGTGACAGCAGAGTGTGTCCAGGATGCAATGATGGATGCAAAAAAGGAGACATTCCTTGGCTTAGGTTGTCTGGCACTTTGAAGTAGCAGCAGAAATGCAGGAAACTGGTTACTTTCTCTCTTCCTCTTGGAGGAGCTTTCTAAACTACCTCCTAACACGTCTTCCTCGGAATTTTGCAGGGACACACAGTTACTTTCCTGTGGCCCCGTTGACCTGCAGGTTTAAGGAATGTGGTCGTTTGTCCGCATTAAAATAATGGATTGATGTTAGAGAAATGTTTTTTCTTGAACACAAGAGAAAGATGTTGAGTCGCACACTGCAGCAGGCTGCATCACAAAATCCACTTTACAATGGAGAGAGAGGGAGAAGGAAAGAGTGTGTGTGTGTGTGTGTGTGTGTGTGTGTGTGTGTGTGTGTGTGTGTGTGTGTGTGTGTGTGTGTGTGTGTGTGCTTTAATGTGTGTGTGTGTGTGTTTGTGTTTGTGAGCGAGAGCCCAGTTGTGTTGGATTGTAAAGCCCATGTCTGGCGATAACGCAGCCCTCTGATGGCAGAGATAGTCGAGACGCCAGCTTAAATGTGGCTTGCTGGATTGAAGTTGCCCTGTAATGATAGTTGTCTCAAACAACACAGAACCTACCATTTGTAGCCATGGAGGGGTGTTTTCCTTTCTCTCCCCCTTATTTTCTTTTATTTCTACCATTCTTTTTTTTTTTTAGCTTTTGGGGGAAATTTAAGGAAGTTGAATCAAAACAAAGCATTTTAGAGGCAGCCGACAATGGGCAGTAGCTGAATTCTATCCTCCCCTCTATCCTCGCCC